>NC_064439.1:33504507-33804507 GCF_023343835.1 Lagopus muta
ACCATTTCTTCCCTTTGAAATCAGAAAACGTTAAGAGCTGCCAAAGTGATCGTTCCCGGGGCAGGGAGCCACATGAGGAGGCGCGGGTGAAGGTGGGCAGGTAGAGCTGGGGTGCTCCAGACATGAGCTCATGTCTGGAGCTGGGTCAGACAGCTGGGCTCAGGAACAGGGTACATCTCTCTGTCCTCATGAACACAAGCCTTATGGCCTAAATATACCCTTTTCTATGTATCAGGTGATGTAAATATAGCACTGAAATGCAGCAAATCTACAGCTTATGCACTGATATCTGCGCTGCAGGAGCTACAGGATGGAGCTATCTCCCCATCCCCTTTGATGAAACAATAAATACTCCAGCAATGGATAGAAATATGAAAATACTGTGTCAGAAATCCTAATCCCCAGGGTGGCTACCAGCTGTGGCAGAATTTACACGCATTTCACCATCTGCCATATAGACTGAAGCTGTCATAATAAATAAATACACAGAAATGTTTAAAATGAGCTGGCGCTCAAAAACTCTTGCAGATAGCATGGACCCTGGCATGCTGCCTAGTCAGTATTCACTCAGACAGTTTGGGTTTGCTTCTATTGGCTTCCACTTGCTGAGGTTCAGGACTCTAGACACAGCTCACAGATGCTGGCAGCTCTATATGCTTTTTCTCCATGCATGAGAAGTTGAGGCACAGAGAAGTCAAGCAACACCCCCACAGTCATGGATGACTTGATAACAGAATGGGAATGAGAGTTTCAGTCCTGTCAATTGCAATACTTCGTCCCAATAATGTTATGAATCAATTATAAAACTCAATTTCTTGCCATACTATAATGATGTTACAAATACATTGAGTATTAAAGAGCTTTGTACCACCCCTAGAAGAGCCTGAAGCCCTAAGTCTTCATGCAAGATGGCTGCTGTGTCAGACTTCTGCCTGCTATTCTCTGTCACACATTCCTCTCCCACTTTGTCTGTGAGATCAGTAGCACCAGAGCAGACACCAGTGCCATCCCTCTCCAACTGCAAGACTGCAGGGCTGGCATGGATCAGAAGTGTGCTTGACTTTGATGTTGGTCCATTGTGTGCTCAGACAGTCCCAGACAATCTGTCGGGGGACATGGATGCTGTACACTCTGAAAGGTACCAGAGAAATGCTTTCAAATTCCTGTTAGAAACTTTGATACCATGGACTACATTAATTCCTTGTGACTGCCTCACAGCAACAGAATCACAGCCCAGCTGACTTTATTCCCTGGCCTTTCACAAAGAAATAGCTCTGATTGACTTGGTGTTGTAAAAAATCATGGCTTTGTAGGTTGGAGAGACTAAAAGAGTCCACTGATACTTTTCCATAGGCACAAGAAAACTGAAATTGCAGCCCTAACTTCTTTAAGTGAAGCATCTCCATATATTTGCATGCAAGCCTGGATACATATATACTAGCAAAAAACGAGTAACAGCTGCTTTTCTCTTTCCACCCACTCTGACAGACCTCTTTTGCACTCTTCCTATACCCACCTTTCCCTACATCCATCTTCTATTCCAAATGCTCTATTCCCACTATAGTTGTCTGCAAACAGAGAGCATTCCCCTGATACCCTTTTCATTAAAGAGATGATTCCCTGGAGAAGAGAAGGGAAGAAGCACATTTAGGATAGTTTCTGTGAATTCCTATTGGCTTTTGCTCCCTCTCCTATTCTAGATCCTTCTCAAAGACTTCCCCTTGAGGGCTGAAAGGGCTTTTCCCATTTCCTTCTACCTACTATGTTACAGCATGAAATAGGTTAGCAAAGCCTCCATGCTAAAAATTGCCATGATCTATAAAACATTCAACACTTTCCATTTTAGCCAGTACACTGCAAATTTTCTTTCTTTGTGCACATCTCACCCCTATGGTTTCCATGCTGCCCTGTGTGCCCAGCACTGCCAGCTAAAACAGCACCATGCCAATTCCTGTGCTCACATCTGCCTCAGGTGGCAGAACTTGTTCACCCCAAACAAGTCTGAGGTGCCCTCTCCAGGGGAACTTCTGTAGCCTGAAGCCAGACACCTGCTTCGCTTGTAACACAAGGCATGTCCCACAGAAATAAAATGGAACTGGCCTCCAGCTTGTCCCATCTGCCAGTACTTTGGGAGTCCCGGTTTGGTATTTCAGGATGCTTATCAGCTTACCACTAGAAGCCAGCTGTGCTGACCTTTATATTAAACCAGGGTGAAATAGGAACGCCTGGTCCTTCAACCCGATCATCTGCATTTCCTGCAGTAAATGAAGGTTCATGATACTCATCCTAAGCAACAAATAGCTGAGCCCTTTCTATTTGCATTTTAGCCAATTTTGTGATTTTATTTTTTTACAATTTGTGTATTTTCAGTCAGCAATTCAGATTCAAATAGGTTGTGCCCTGTGGAGCCCACAGCTCCCTTCTTTTGGGAAAGCAGAGACAAAGGCAGAGAAGGTGTTAGGAACACTGCCAGTAACATTCAGTCCCGTTGCATTTGTTTAAATTAATCAACCATACTTTTTCCATAAGGCTTTGCGTTGAATATTGATCTCAGGAAAAAAATCAATCAATTGATACATTTGTATGATACATAAAAGGAAGTTTGGGTCAGAAAAAGCACAGATACTGCTCTTCTCCAGCTCCTGGAGGTATATCAAATACTTTCTGTATCCATGCAGAGCCCAAGAAACCTGCAGCATGGATGAGCAGAAAAGGGGAAGAGGAAGGAGAGGATAACAGAGAATCATAGAACTGTTTGAGTTGGAAGGAACTTCTAAAGGTCATCTAGTCCAACTCTGTATCTGCGCAGTGCCCCATCCAGCCTGACCTTGAACATCTCCAGCAATGGGGCTTCTACCAATTCTATGTGCAACCCATTCCAGTGCCTCACCATCCTCACGGTAAGAAACTTCTTCCTTCTATTCAATCTAAAGCTCCACTCCTTTAGTTTGAAGCCATATCCCCTTGTCTCGTCCTCTTCTTTCTTACAGACCCCCTTTAGATACTGAGGGGCTTCTCTCACATCTCTCTGGAGCCTTCTCTTCACCACAGCCATGTGCTTAAGTGTGTTATAATGTTGTACTATTAATCCCTATAGCACTTTCCTTGAGATGATGCTTCAGCACCAGGGGAATCCCTGTTTGGTGCTGACATTGCATTCAAAATACTTCTAGGAGCAACGATGCGCTATTGCTTGAGTCTGATGGGACTATAACATGGAGTTGGCAGCAAAACAAAATGATGCAGATTGTTATTCTTTGCCTAATTATTCTACATATGTGCTTCTCCCTACCAGTTGTTTATCTCGGCTTTACAGTTAGCAGCTTGTGACATGTGAACACTTATATTTGTGACCTAACGCTATAGAAAGATGTGTGAAACAGTAGTTTCAGCCCAGAAGTTTTCAGATACATTTGGAAAATACTTCTCTGTAATCTTCCAATTGTAGGAAAGACAAAACATTGCTGAAGAACATCTTTGCTATTGATTGCGGTTCGTTTTAGACTTTGCAAGTATAGTGCTGAAATCTATTCTTTAAATGCAAAATTACATCCTGGTGCCAGATTCAAATAATTCAATCAGCTGACAGTCACAGACTATTTGAAAAATCATTAAAATCACTGAGAATTTAAATGGAATTAATTCACCTTCTTACACACTGTGAGATTTCTACTAGAAAATAGAGAACCAGCTAGAGAATTTAGCAGGCTGTGAGGAGCAGAGCCCTGCAGCAGCTCATATCAAGGGTTGCCCATATCATAAACTACTGCTGCCTGAAAGATATTTGGCCAGAAAACAAGCCTGTCAGCCCCAAGCACACACTCTGACACTATGCCACCCTGAGAGTTACACCTTTACATGTGGCACTACTGCTCTAAAATACTCCTCCTTATCTGCAATTATTGTTATTCTGTCTTGACTGGTGCAGATTTAAGGACTCAAAGAGTTTTTGTATCTCCCTGCTACACAGCTGAGTTGCTGATGAACTATAAAGGTACACTTTTTTCCCCCAAAGAACTGGTGCTGACAACCCCAGGCTGTGCATTTCCCTTCTACTCCCTGTTTCCTCTTCCACTACATTGTCACAAGATATATGAACTTTCCCCCTCGGAAGGGCCTATCCCCTAGGCTGTTTTTTTTGTTTTGTTTTTTTAATGATAACAATTTATATGTCATCTCTGGGCACTGAAGTATATTCCACAGGAGAAAAATCACTGCATAGGCAACGCCAGGCCATGTGAGCATTAGAGAGATGAACCTTGTGTTTGTCTGGCTGGGATCTACTAGCTTCAAGGCAAGGTAAAGCCCATCAAAACAACTTTTGAGGTCTAACAACTTACATGTTATTGCAAGGCCATTTCTCATCAGAGAAAATAAGTCTTGATGGTTTCTGTACCTCAGCATTAATTAATATGAACTTTTTGGAGAAATCCTACCCAACATAATAGAGATGATAACAAATGAAAATGCTTTTTAGCGTTGCAGAGAACTCAGCAGAAAAACATACCAGTTTCTAGAGGTTTGACAGATGGATTTATTTGTTTTTTAAGGGATGCCTTTTTTCAAGCATTAGGCTTCCCTAAATGCTATCTTAAAAGCTATCTGAAATGACTGCGGAAATCTAATGGCCATGTTATTAAATGCTATGGGACTTTTCCCCAGATGATGACTGCACAACCCTTTGGCCCACAAAATCTTATTATTCAAATATTTCTAAATGAATGATCTGTTCAAACCACGGGGGGTTAAATACAGTGTGTTAGTTCCGTGTATTTCAAAAGCTTTGCTTAAACAAACAAGCAAACAAACAAAAAAACATAGGTGAAATCACTTGTCTCACTACTGCAGTTTAGTCCAGAAATCTGTTGTCCTGCACAGGCTGTCCTCCTGATCATTATTCTCTGTCAGAATCATAGAATAATCAAGGTTGGAACAGACCACTAAGATCACCCAGTCCACCCACCAACCCATCCTCACCATGCCCACTAACCATGTCCCTCAGTGCTACAAATGCCTTGAGCATAAACCATAAGCTTGGCTATGGTAACACAGAAACATGAGAGAGACGGAGAGAGAGAGATTGTGCACCTTCAACTCTATGTCTAAAGTTGATTTTATGTACAGTTTTGGAATGTGCACCCTTTTGGAGGCTGTCTTAATGTCAGAAACACTGGGAGGATCTGAAGGCAAAACTGATACCTCCCTACAAGTCTCACCTGAACTATCCCAAATTTGATGCAAAAGAAATCTAGGGTTCTAGCTAGAGGCGTCTTTCAGCTATAAATACTCTACCACAACATGATGAGAGTTCCTCCAAGCAGAGATGGGGTTGGAGTTCTCATTCCCCTTCTCCTTCCTTTGCACAGAACGTGGGTAGAGGGGAGTCTTGCTGACCACACTGTAAAACCTGCTAAGTGGGATTTGCAGTGCTCTGGCTCAGCTGACAAGTAATTTGCTTTGCCTTTGCCTAGCAGGGATTTTCCATGCAGTGGACTCTTGTTTGCTATGTGAGCCATCCGAATATTTGTTAGTGTCATAGCCAGAGCCAGATGATGTTTATTCTGCTAACATCCAGTCGAGCTCCAGCAGCACTCATTGAGGTCAGGGCTTTATTTATAGAAGCAGATATACATTGAGATTCATTTTTTTTCCCTTGCTGTAATCCACCTAGGATCATCCAAAATAGAAAGAAACAGGCAGACGTGCAAGTAATACATTAATTGGGCCAGGTCCTCTGGCAGCACGCATTAGTGCAGCACCAAACCAGTCAGAGAAAAAGCATTTTAATGTGGCTGTGGCTCCTCTCTGTTATTTCTCACTGGGAAGGGCATAAAACCAGAAGTAATAAAGCAAAAGCCACCAAGCAAGAAATACATCCCAGATCTGCAAGGGAATTTGTCACTCCTATGCTCTCACTTGCTGGGAAGTGCAAGAAGCAGCGTGCAGGTCCGAGGGAGGCAAAGCAAAGAGACTAAAAGCGATTTACCTGCTGAGAGTGAGAAGGCATTGTCAGCGTAGGGGCTGTGAGAGAAAGCCCAGCAGGAGAGAAGCTGCAGGTACAGTCCCCAGGTGGCCATGCTGAGGGTGGGCATGCTGCTGCCAGCCGCGGGCACGGCGAGCTGCGGGCTCCGCTCTGCCTCCTGCTCGCTTCCTCTTCCTCGCCGGCCGCGCGTCTGTGCGGCTGTGTGGCTGCGTGTGTGCACGGCTCTCGCCCGCTCCCTCTCTCGCCGTGCCTTCAGGAAGAAGGAATGCCAACCATTTCCCATTCACTCTTCTCCTTACACTAGGCACGGTTATATTTAACTCCCGCGCTGGATCAGTTGCCCCCATTGTGGATGTTAGCTGCTAAAACGGTGGCGGGGGGGATTCTGTTTGGGTCACAGAAGCAAAAAGATTATCATTTGGATGATAATAATAACGAGCTGGAAAGAGAGAGATTATCAACTCGACTATAAACAGCATCCGTTGGTGCTGTCAACCAGACACCGACGTCAGGAGGGCTAAAATCCCTGAATGATCATCTTCTACAGGTCGTTAATTGCTTAATGAGCGAGACTAGCAGTGATCTGATGTGTTTATGGATGACAGTGCTTTGCAGTCGCGCACAGAGCTGAGTGATACCACTGAGGGTCTGCAGACACAGACCAGATCAGTATTTGGTGCTGTAAGTGAAGATGCCAGCATCCCTACTAGTGATGCATTGTGTGGCTGCAAGGAGTGCACTGACAGCATGCAACAGGTGAGAGAAACTATACAAGAATCACTACTTGTGATTGGCTGAAATGCAGTCAGCTCTGTAGCAATGGCAGCACTGCTGAAGGAAAACAAAACTCACATTTTTGGAAAAGCAACCCATGCCTTTGTCACCTGCACAGCAGTCTGAGGTCCCTCTGGTGTCCAGCCAGCAAGGCTTTACAAATAAGCTTCATAATGAGAATAAGAGGCTAGAAGATGCATGAACAATGGAAAAAAGTCCTTGAAATGCAAAAGATTCACCTCTGGAAATGTTTGACCAGCTCAACACTCATTTGAAGCAGTGACTGAGTAATTTCAAATCCCTCTGAAATCCTCCTCAGTCTGGTAGAAACTGAAAAATTGGTAGAAGTTTGTAGTACAAAATACATTGCTTGAAAAGGAAATTAATGAATCCAGTAGTACCATGAAGAACCAAGATCAGACAGCAGAACACATATTTTTCCTTTCTTCCACCACCCTGTTATCAGCTTGTGTACTTTGGTCTCTGAACTAGAAATGGAACATGGAAATGCATGATCAGGTAAGAAAAAAATATGCAGTGACATCTTGCATAAGAATTAGTGCAAGGATTTCCATCACAAACTACATTCACCCTTGTGACACAAAATAAGGTAGGGACAAGGAAAATATCTCTTCCTCACAAGGACGAGTGCTTTCCTGAAATGGCCAGAAGCAAAACAGAAAAACAGGGCTACAGCTGAGCTCCAAAAGAAGTCAACTTTGCAGTCATTTCTCAATAGAAACGTTTGGTCCATCTGTTCTTTAGTGAAGAACCCTGATTGAAAATAGATGTTTTGTCAGCTTTCTTCTCTTTTTTGACTTAACATCTCCACCACTCCAAAGCCCGAGCCTGCTTTACTTGAACCAACTCAGTCAATGCCAGATTTCCTTCTGTAGGCGCACACCTGAGGCAAACACACCATCTTCCAAAAGAAAGCCTAAAAGGACATGTTCAGATTTAAATTTGAAGAGATCTCTTTGTTGTGATGCAGCTGTAGTTCACCACAGTTTTTAGGGGAACTACCATGAGGTCATCAGAAATAAATGCCCTTGTTGCAATCAGCAGGTGCAAGCGTTTGTTTTGGCTTTAAGGCATCGGCCTTACCAGCTGAAATTGCTGGCAAAGCTGCTGAGAGTTTCAGCTGGAGAAGAATGAAGTCAATTAGAAATAAAGCAGACAGCAGCTGTATGCTTTTTGATATGACTTTGTGATAATTGGCACTCACTCCACAGTAGATGACAAGGACACACGCACACAGGGCTGCTTCCTGGCCTCTGGGGCATTTGCTCACGTGACAGAGATGATCCCAAAGAGAAGTGCTACCACATAGCAAAGTGTCTTACACAGTGTGAGAAGCTTGACAGATGTACGTTTTTCAGCCCTTGAGCTATCTATGCCCTGTGAACCTGCTCAGACAAGCAGTTCATGCCTTCAGTTATTCCCATGGGCTCATAAAGTCAATGGAAAGCTTCTGCTCCCTTCAGAGGGAGCTGCATAACATAGTGAAGGCTGCTGCTCTGAGAACAGAAGTCCTTGTCTCTATCATGCATATAGTAATTTATAGTGTTTTTATCTTCCTTCTATATTCACTGCAACTGCTATCAGCATTGAAGGGAAGATCAACATTAATGTGATTAAAGTGATTTAACGCTGAGGATCCTATACATTTTTTTGAATAAAAAGAATCATCTTTTTTCATGAAATCATTCAGTTGCTAGGAAAAAGAGGTGTGTGTACTACATGGTTCATACTTGTGTCTCACCAGAACTGTTGTTTTAATGCCAGTAGTAATCATCAAATAGAACACCATGTTTTCAGTAGGATTTCTATTTCAGATGCTGTTAGCTTAAGAAAGAAACACAGGACAGTACAGACACCATGTGGTTTCCAAGTCTTATGAGATACCACCATGGCCTAAAGTAATAACATTGTTTGGAAGACTTGGCTTAAAAATCTTTCAACTGTGAGAATCCCAGAAACAAAAATCATCTCCAATCTGACATTCAAAGAAATGGAATGCCATAGTGTTATTGCAGCGAATCAACTGCAGTTTTAAAAATCCTATTTTGAGTAGATGCCATAACAGCTAATAAAACGTCAAAAGCCAACTAGCTTTTACATATATATTCTCATTTAAAGCCTGACCACTTTACCTGTTGTTGCTTGATCTTTTCAGCCCAGAGATGAGCCCTTAGAAGCAGATGAAAGATCCTGCTGATCTACCATGTAAATAGAATTTACAAACCCCTCTCTTCTGTTTTAATTAAGAATTAATGAATACTTGTTAAAAAGAAGGCTGTTTCTCAGTCCTATTCACTTTCTACTGGCAGATTCTTTATCAACAAAGAAAATGCAGGAGTTCAGACAAAATATCATTAAACTCAGGGTTCTGAATGAGCACAGTTCTATTGAAAGGGAAAAAGATAATCAAGGCTTTCCAGTTCAAAAGACTCAACAGTCTTCTGCTGAGTGGGGCAAAGGTAAAACAGCAACCCAGTGTTAATCCAATAATTCAATGACATGATGTCTGCAAAGTAGTACAGAAGAATTCTGCTCATTCAATTAGCGTGGGAGATGGAAGATTCTTTATAATTAGGTTTTCCTTGCAAAACTTGTTAGTTATTTAGCAACAATAGTTTTTCACAGTAAAAATATCTGCTCAAGTTCACACACCTGCATTGTTTATGCCCAACGTTTGGATTTAGTACTTGGACAGTGTAGCTAATGTTCATCATGTCTTTGCTGATGAATTTAGATTTAATACAGAAGCCTGTACAGAAACAGACCCACAAAATGCAATGGAGAAAACTCACCAAACTCTGACTTCCCAGCTGCCCTGTGCCAGCCCCCCAGCCAGGTACCAGAGCCCCATGCAGACTTGAGGCACCACCCAGTCTTGAGGTGAGCCACTGCATGAGTGCATTCTAAGGACAGCACATTGATGCCTAGCAACCTCCTACAGCATTAAAGAGCTGTAATTAAACATTAAGGGATAATGCCAAGTGTTTTCCATCAAAGCTGTGAGAAGAACTGCACTGTACCCTTGTAATCCTGGAAGGCACAACAAAGGACAATTTTCAAACAATCATTCAGCTGCTGACTTTTATAACATGACTCCTCTTCCCCTTTCCTGTTTGTTTCATCTGCCTCTTAGACCTTGTTCTTCAAACTGAAAGTCATTTGAATGTTATGTTTGAAAGTCATTCCACATTTGCTGTGCAATTGTATACAATTTTGTACAATAGCAAGGCTGTCCGAGGCAGAAATGCGTGCATACTTAATGTGGCAGACATGTAGAAAGACACAGCTAAATGCAAGCATGTGCTGTTAAAAAAAAAATACACAGTTAGGAATCCCATGAAGTTGCTGAATGTGTCAATCAAACCTATGGAAAGCCTGATGGCTCCTAAAGATGTTTAGGTACAAGGTTATTTGGTGCCTATATCACACCTTCAGTGTGTTCTCATGCTCTACCTACTGCTCAGAAGCAGACTGCTGTGCAGGACATGTACAATACCCAATGCTCCTTAGACATAATGCACTCATCCCACATGAATCCAGAGGAGATGGAAATAATTTTCAGGATAATTTTTTTCATCTTTTTTCATTCAACTCTTCACTGTTTCTCTCTTCTATTCAGAAAGTAGAAGTCCCTGCCTGTGATAGCCTTGCTGCTGGAGGCAGAGAACAGAAGTGTCTGGCAGTAATTGGCTCTCGTGACTCCTACTTCTAGTGATTTATCATCCAGCCTGCCAAGAAGCCCAGTGACTTGAAAAACATGATGCACCACTCTCCTTTTCCTCTGTGAAGAATTCTTGCTTGAAAAAAAAAAAGCCAATAAAACAAAACAAATCACCAGAATTACTGCTTTAGCACTCTCTCTGTCTCAGTACTCTCCATTCTGGAGTGCAACACAGACGATGGCAATGCAGCACCCTGCACCTGATTTCCACACTGCACTGCAGACCATTACATCATTAAGATGTAGGAAAACATGCAGCTGAACACTGGGACATGTGCACCTTGGAAAATGCACCTTAACACTGGCTCCACAGCCTTCTGCAGGGGATCCCTGCTGGAGATTCAGGAAAGGACTTGGTCATCAGTGTAATAATCTCAAGAATCCAAGTGAAGTCAATGAAGCTGCTCCTGAAATCAAGGATGTGCCTGGGTGTCTTTGCCAAATAAAAGCCTAAAAAAATAAAAACCAAAAACACAAAACTTCATAGTATTTTAAAGACAAAGTATCTAAAGTCTCGTTTTCCAGTGGTTGGTTTTCTTCTCCTCTCGTGGACTCCTCTGGACACTAAATACTAAGAGATCCCCTGCATTGCAGAACCCCAAACCAGCAGCAGAAGACAGTGCTTCCTGCTTTAGCCAAAGGCTTAAGAAGACAATCACAGAATCATAGAATCACCAAGGTTGGAAAAGACTTCCAAGATCCTTTAGTCCAGCTGTCCACCTACTACCAATATTTCCCCACTAAACTATGTCCCTTAGTACAACACCTAAATGTTTCTCGAACACCTCCAGGGACAATGTCTCCACCACCTCCCTGGTCCTATATTATAAAACTGAAATGGGGTAAATAGATCTCAGTAGAACAACAGGAAGAAGAAGCAGGATGTGACCAACCAGCTATGCTTTTTGTTTATTTTTAAACAAATGGGTGACCATAAACTCTAACCAAGATGCTATGCATAGCAGGCAGAATTCCCATGTAGTGTGAAAGAGACTTCTCTGGCACAGTACTGGATGGGTAACCAACATCCACAACTTAAATCTGCTGTTTCTATAAAGTGATTGCTGATTTCTAAGGCTGCTGGGTCAGGCAACAAGTAGAGAAGCTTTGCGTTTTTATGATTCTTCACATTTTGAAGCCCAAGCAGCACACAAAGTGGTTGGGCTCTGCACATTGCCCAGTCATTCCAGCACACCAGGGTTGTCCTATTCCAAATGCAGGATGCTGCTGAGCCTAATCAAACCAGACAAATGCATTTTCCCAGCTCCCTCTGTAGAATTGGAGAGCTATTATTAAGGCTGTGCCGACATTTCCATTTTAAAGTCCTATACTTGAAGGTTCCATAATTTGTATCAAAGACATCCACGCCAAGAGGCAGTTTGGCATACAGGGATAAAAATTTTGAATAAAGTCAGCATTTGAATAAATTCAGTAAAAAGGTCTCACTATCTCAACTGCACAGAGCGAGGCCCAGCATTAGCTACCCATCTGTGGTAGTTTAACATCTGTGTTAGGGCTGAAATGGTAATTTTTACCAGTGTAATTTCTACTTATTTTCTGAGCACCTGAATGATATCCCAGTGTTGCAGAGGGAGTAGATTTATGGCCTGGTTAATGAGGCTTTCATACATAAACCACAGCCATGCCTGCTTGCTGCAAGGTCCACAAAACACCAGATGTGCACATTACCTTAATGACAAGTGCCAAGGAGTCAGACAGATGACAAATTCTTCAAGCACTTAAAAAAAAAAAAAAAAAAAGAAGTGCCAGCTTTTTTTTTTTTTTTTTTTTTTTTTTTTTTTTTTTTGAATACTTCTGATGTACTGATTTCATTAGAGAAAGTCTTTTACCCAGACAGTGTGGAGCTCTGGCTTGGATGAATGCCTGAGTGCATATTGGCAGTCACCACTGTAGGTGCAAGGTGTAGGGATGTACAAACCCGAGCAGCCACCACATAGAGAGCAGGAGGGCCTCTCCACCTGACAACATATTTGGTTCTCAGGTAGGTTTGCAGGTTATGCTATCTATCGTGCTGAAACAGCTGCTGTCAGTAATTGCACAGAAGTGCTCAAAAATAGTGATTGTTTTCTGGGAGCAAGAGACAAAAATCGGTGTTGCTGTGTATATTTGGCTTACATGAGCCTTTCACTACTTCCTCATTTGGTAGCACAAGAAACACTACATTCTACAGGCAAGTCGCCCACCAGCTAGGTGCAAAGACATTTCATTATTGACTTTCAGGTCCGTGGTTCTCTATTTGCTAATGCATTTAGTCAGCTCCAAAACACAGTAACCAAACTCTGTCTTCAAAAGTATGCCTTACTGCATCCCATTTAGAATTTGACCCAAGATACTACACAGCTACACAGATTGCTGGAGCTGACAACTTAAAAAGTCAAAAAGTCTGAAATAAATTATTCTATGCAATCTTTTCAGTATTGTGTTTCCTGTAGTTTCCTGCCTTAAAAAGATAGATGAAAACAAAAACTTTTTTTGGCCTATTAGCTCAAGTAAGCCAATTGTCATTCTATTAATTTCTCTTACTTATTTCTACACTATTGCAGGCAGGCTAGATATTCCTGGAAAGAACAGACACTGAAATCATTTCCATTTATATTAGCATGTGCCATAATTAGCAGGAAGGGTCTGCTTTACTGAGGGCCTCTTTAAACTTAACCATCTGGTTTCCACCAAATCATCAAAAGAAACAGTATACATCTCCTTCAGAATTAGTTTCTCACTCATTACAGTACCCAGTTATAATTAAATTAGTCAGCAGTCCCACTGCCAGTATGTTGTTACAATGATCAGATCTGATACCTGTGTCTGACATTACAAGGTCATTAAGAACATGGGGGTACAAAACACATTTTTCTGTATTAACTGCAGCTATCAAGCTCTGTAAATAGCATAAAAGCTGCAATGGGGATTTTGATTTCTACATAAAGCACCATGATTTGGTCAGGGCAGAATTTGCTCACATTTAATTGGTCTTCCATTGGCTCACAGCCAGCGTTTGCTGGTTTCTTGGGTACTGTGGCAGGCCTTAAGATTCACTGCAGCTTGTTTCAGGTGTATTTGGGATTTTGCATTGGTGTTTAAAAACAAATTTAGAAAGATTATATACACATTTGATTCCTCATCAAGATGAATATGCACTGTAAGGCTGTAACAAGTGAAGGCAAGCATTCATCACGTGCCCAAATGTTTCCAAAGCAGAACACGACTCACTAGGGACTAAAATTCACACAAAACAATTAGAAATTACTACAGACTAACTGTTAGCAAGTCGAGCATTCCAAGAGACTGCAGAAACACATAGTCAACACATGACAGTATCTTGTAAGGAAATTCACTTATTCCCCATTTCCAATGACCTGGCAATTCTTTTTTGGTTTTGTTTTGGCTGATTAACTGTGGTTCCACACTTAGATTACCTGTAATGCTTTTCTTGTACCTCCTGTACGTCACAGGTTCATGACAGGCCCCTTCAGTGCATGCTGTCTTCTCTTTACAGAGGACAAGTGCTGTGGACCTGAACCACTGGGTTTCCTTCCCCATCTAAGCAGGTATACCAAAATTTCAAACGGTCTGTATTTACCTGAAAGCCCAGAGAAGTACCTACTTAAACTCTAGCCTAAACCTTCTGAGGAGGTTTCGCTCCCTTTAATAATATGGGGACACTTCAGATATACCATCTTTCTGTCTCATCTCTGTCCTTCATACAGTTTCATCTGCCTAACATCCCCCTTAGATGCAGCTCCATGGTGTAAAACAAAGCATCAAGCAGCTATGCCACATAAACAAAGCAGTACAAATGTCACTTCCCTTGTGAAGAAATCACATTCCATCTCTACTGAAATGTAGAATACATATACTTAGCTGTTACAATGTAGAAGTTTGTATTATATCATGCATTAGTCTATTCAACAACTATCAGAAATTGTGCCAAATTCTTTTCTGAACTTTCAAAAGCTCAGTGGCATCTAAACTGATATTATCACCTCTCCACAGTTTCTATTCTTTACTTTCCATTTTCCATCTGTCTTTATTAAAATGAACAGTGCATGCTATTGTGGCTATTCAACAAGATGCTCTACAAATCCAACTTAAACTGATTTCTAACAGCTGACATAAAAAGCTGCTGTAATTCAGGTTAGTTCTATGACTCTATGATTTTATCATTAAAGAAGAAACACCATGAAAATCACTTTTTATTGATTTAAAAAATATAAAACAAGAATCTCTGTATTTGCTTATCTAATACAAATGATCTCCCCTCCAACCAGTCCCAGCATTATCTTTTACAGACATTCTGAATCACCATAATGCAGTGTGTTTAATTGCTGCAACATATTAAAATCAATTTGTGGAGAGCATGAAAGAAGAATGAAAGAAAATCTGTGACAAGATCCAATGTCATTCCACATTCCCTGCAGAAGGCCCCACAGAACAAAACTCTCCTGTCTTATTCATGAGTTGAATCTCCTCAGTGGATTTTATCTTTTTGCAGTTCTTACCCATCCTGTGGATATTACCTTCATAGATGCAAGTACCCATGCAGCACTATGAATATCACCAAACACATTGCACTTATAATCTTATCTCCAGTGATCTGCAGTGATCTTTGTCTTGTGAGAAGTGTGTGGAGATAATGTTGCTTAATAGCAATCCACAGCCTCCTGCCAGGCCCAGACTGAAGTTTAAGAACTCAGGTTTGCTTTTTACAGTAAACCTAACTGTAGTCAAGGATCTCATGCCAGCCCAGTCCCTATTTTCATTCATCCAAATGTCTTTGATTGATTAAGCAACACTTAATGTTAGTGAAATAACTGACAGTGAAGACACCAAGACCCAATCAGAGCCAGAATTTTCTCTTATACATCTATAACAACAAAGAACCTCCCAGTGCACTTAAGAACAAATGAAGTAACCTGCTTGGTAGTGTACTGCAGAAGTATAGTTGCTGTAGGTCACTGTGACAGAAGCACAGAGAAAAAGCTCCTTTTAAAGTGTGAGCTCTAGTTCAGGTTGCCAGATGCAACAACAGGTGAAGATGCAGTAGATACAGCCTCAAGTAGACCAATCTGCCCTCTTCAAAATCTCAAACTCAAGTGCAATAGACAAAATCAGTCCTTATCACAGAATTGCAGAGGTTGGAAGGGACCTCAAGAGATCATCAAGCCCAACCCCCCTGCTAAAGTAGGTATCCTACAATAGGTCGCACAGGTAGCTGTCCAGATGGGTCTTAAGCATCTCCATAAAAGGAGACACCACAGCCTTTCTAGGCAACCTGCTCCAGTGCTGCATCACCTTTACAGTAAAGAAGTTATTTCTGACACACTGCTTCTACCTGGAGTAGAAGCTAAAAAAGCATCATGTAAAATCATTAAGCGACTGTTTCCCCAATTGGCTCCAAAGCACAATTATTCCAATGAGCACTTGCACAATACTTCATTTCAGTAATCACAGGATAAGGTCTCAAAACAAGTAGCACCAGTTAAAAACGAAGCTACTCTAATTCCAGACTGCCTAAAATTTCTGCATTGCTAACAGTGTAAAACTGTCAGCATACTCTCTTTTTCCAGAACCCCTAAAATTTTAATTCACAAATCGTGATGACTATAAGTTTGAGTAAATGAAAAGTTATGCAGCCTCATCATCCGTATTTCTGTGCAGTCTGCTAAGGGAGTCTGATTTACATTAAAATGTGTCCTGTTCACTACACAGTTACTTAATTTCATCATTTAAAGATTACTCTGATATCAATTTTTAATTTCCATTTTGTTCCACTGTTTACGTAAGAGTTGCATTGTTTCCTCTTCCAGAAACCAATTTAGTTTTGCTTCATGCATGTCTTGCACCATGGCCAACTTCATCTTCTTTTACAGGTTAGAACGAGTAAGCCAGGGAAATTCCTGGAAGCAAAAAAAACCCAAAACAACAATAGAATAAAATATGCATCAGAATGGTTACACAGTAAGAGGAATAGGATACAAAGATGCATTAACTACAGATGGAATCTACTTCACAATGTCTGATCACAAAAAAAGTTATCCCCTTTTGTCAAGAGGGAAAAGGAACAACTGCTACTTCTGGTAACAGTAAAGAGACTGAGTTTTGGTAAGAGCCAGTGAAGAAAAAAAAAAAAAACCAAGGAAAAAAGACAACACAGTGTAAATCTCCCATATCTGAAGAGAATCTTTTTGCCTTGCAATCACCTCAACGTTCTCTGCAGCTTTTGTGACGCTTCCTAAGTATTTAAGATGTATCCCCACATGAAGCTCACAAAAAATTGAAGACATAAATACCTGTTTCTTTCTTTCAGACTGTGGATCAATCATTACATTTATAAGAGAAGGTGCTCGCTTGTCAGCCAAACTTGCTTTCACAGCATTCTGCAGTTCTTCTGGTGTATTAACAAAGTATCCTTTACCACCAAAGGCAGACATAACTTGCTCATAGCGTGCATTTGGAAGGAGGGAAACAGGAGGTGCACTGTGAAGAAATAGAAACCTCTGATAAAAGGCAGGGAAGAGTTGCCAGATTGACAAATTTAATTACTTTAGCACTGATTTTCAAGTATGAGATTATTATTGTTCCAGCCTGATAAATTCTTCTGGGCTAGAGGAGTGTGTTTCCTATACCACTATTAGGCTGCATTTTAATCTGGAGACACTCATCAGCAGTCTTTTAGCCTAGTTCCCCCTGTACAGGGAAGTCCAACGTAGACTTGAAACAAAAGCCTCAGGTAGTTTTGGAGATGACTGGCATGTTGGAGGTTGACCAAATATGAACTCCATACCATGGAGCTTGAACCTGAGATGACAAACAGAGTGTGCAATTTCTGTGCCATACAGTTGTCCAAACAATAGTCTGGAATATTAGTTCCTCGCCTTTGGTAACAGGTTCTTATTTACATGAACTTTCCCCAGGGCTAAATTAACTTCATGAAAAACTTCCATCTGGATCACAAAGCATTAAAAGTGAAACAGAATGGCCATTTTGGCCACTTCTACTTTAATTAACAAGACATACTTAGAAGTCATTCACCTTGTAACAGGATCTCCGTACTGTAACATCTCTTTCCAGCTGCCTGCATCCAAACCAGTGTAGATCCCATTGTTGTTTACTATGATAATCAAAATTGGCAAGTTGTACCTACAAAGAGATGTATTTGGAAGAATTAGGAAATACCTGCGCCTTAAGGCATTAAAAGAATTCCTTTTTAGTAAAAATAAGATGATTAATAGAATATACATATATATCTATCATATCAATCTGAAAAAATCATCTATTCATCACATGGCAGAACAGAAAAACTACTCTGTATATTTTTGGGTTGTTTTCATGTGTTTTTAAGCGCGCCCTGTCTAATAGCAGCATCTCAGCCTTCTAGTTTAATTGATACTGGCAATATATGAAGAAGGCATCCCTGAGCAAAAAAGCAGTTACCTGCAAATAGTTTCCACTTCCATCCCAGAAAATCCAAAAGCACTGTCTCCTTCTATGCAGACGACTCGCTTCTCAGGTGTTCGGTCTTTGGCCACCAGTGCAGCTGCTATGGCAAAACCCAGTCCAACTCCCATTGTTCCAAAAGTTCCTGCATCAAGCCTAAGGGCGAGAACACACAATTACTTTCCAAGTTAACTACTCAAGCTTTATTTCAACTTTTAATAATTCCTCACAGATTATTAAAATAATGTCTCATAAATATATGTACAGAGATACCAGATATATGGATGATGATAGTCAGTTAAATATCAGATAAGGCTGCAAATGTCTTGAGACAAACATACCAGAACTAATTAAAACTGAGAACTATTATACACTAGTAGTATTCCGATAGTCTATTCTTACACACTCCTAACTTGCACAGTAACAATATTTCAAAAACCATTTGGTTACTCCAGAGATAGGCAGACTATATGAAATCTTTCTATATTTAATTCCTTGAAAATTTAGTCTGAAGGCCATCAATTAAATAATGCTGTCCAAACTTCAGCCTTCTGTTCAACTTTAGAAATCAAATTGCAGTCTGTAATTAAGTTAGATCATTTCAATCAGAAGCACATAATGGATACAAAAGAAAAACTAGATTATTCTAGGGTTAGCTTTTAAAATTTGCTTTCAGATATGTCCGATCCCGTATGAAAAAGGCAACAATTAACATTACTGTGTCCTTATTTATGAAAGGGGGAAAAAAATGTAAACTCTTCCCCAACTTAACTGGAAGTAAGTTTCGTTGGTCAGTTGATTAGCTTTTGTTTTGCTTACAAATAAATATTTTTAGGGTCACTTAAGACTTCAGTGCTAATTTCACAAAAAAGGCTCTAAGCTTCCCAGTCACATCAGAAGCATCACTTCAACAGTCAGAACTTGCTCTTCCCCTTCCTGTTCAAAAAAATAGCACTTAATTCCTACTTATAATCATCACAAGTTTGGGATAGCTGTCCATAAAATGACATACCCATGCTTTGAAATTTGGGTGACTACATCTTAAGCATGCAGATTTGCATGAAAGTATGCTCAATATATAACACCATTTTCAAAGTGAGGTCCTCCTCTTACGTTTTTCCTGGCGTTCTTTTTCCCGTTTGTTCAAGTGTTGTTTCAAAGAAACTAGAGAAACTATCACTCGTGTTGCAAACTACACAGACAGATCATGGAGAATGATTACAGTCTACAGAAGGACATTAGTATAGGTGTGTATAACATCCTTCAGACCTTCTCCAACATACGTACATTTATTTTACTTAGAGTCTTTAAAAAGCATGACAGAAATTCTGGACCACGATGCTTTTGTTTTATATATAAATCTAGTCTGTTGAGCCAGCACAACAAGGAAAATATCACACCTTTGACGGGGACGATAGTTAGGAAGCATAGTTCGCCCGATGTCCATGGTGTTTGCTCCTTCGCTTACCAAAATGCAGTCCTTGGGTATCAGTTCTCTGATGTGATGAAAGACTGTGTAATAATTCATGGGCAGGGATTTTTGTAATGCTAAATCCTTAAAAATAAAAGAATCTAGAATAAGGTGAAGAACTGAGACATGTAAATAATACTATGGAAATAGAAATGTACTATGTTAGGTAGGGATGAAGTTATTTGGACTTCCATGCTATACTTCCAGGTCTGCTTTACCTATTCTGGTGACACAACATATTTATCTGAGGCTCACTGTGGTCAGCAACCTGCTCCCTTGGCTGGCGGTTTAATCTGAGAGATGCATGATTTTTTTTTTTCAACCACATGTTCCACTGCTGATCACTGTAAACACTGTCATCTGTGTACTGGGAGATAGTTCTGAAGGGTGATCTGCTGCAATTAATCTACTTAAAAATCCACTTTGGAAAAGTGCATCATCAAGAATACGAGTTGTATAAAGCTAGACACATTCTAAGTGTCTGTGGCACCTTGGCATAAAAGCTATTTGCATTTGACATAGATTATGCTGCCACCAGCCCTGCTAAACAGCACAGTTACAGAGGAAAACAAAGAATGAATCCATTCTGTGTGATGTCCAAAGTAAATGAGGAGTTTGAGTACAGAGCAGTGATAAAACTGACTGTGTATCAGTCCCCCTTAAGGTGAGAAAATGGATTTGTTTAACATAATACTACCTTTGATCTTTCCTCATTGTTCAGCATTTTCTCTCTTAGTCTCTTCCACCACTCTGAATTAGAGGGATATTTCAAAGGTCTTTTGCTGAATTCTTCTAAAAGCTGGAAGAATATTTGAGATGATGTAGATTTCTTTCAACGTATTTAAAAAATACCACACGCATCAAGAATGTTATGCCTGCACAAATCAGAATCTTTACCACTAAACCAGATGCAAAGCATGAAAATGTTGCACGAAAAAAAGGCTTCTTCTTGTTTTTTTTTTGTTTTTTTTTTTTAATTATGTAAGAGACAACTACAGTAAAAACAGGAAGACATCTGACATTACATTACCTGCTTAGTTATGGCGTTTATATCACCTAATAACATTGCAGCTGGCCTCACATTATTCCCCATCTCTTCTGCACAAATATCAATCTGTATTTCAAAAAGAAAGACTACCATTAACTCAAAGATATTAAAGGGATATTTTTTTTTTCCCCAATTCAAGTGAGGAACATTGTCTGACTCTCTTTATACCTTGTTCTGGCCAGACAGTCTTCTTTCTCTTTCACTGAAACAAAATCAGGAAGTTTTTTATTGAAAATAAAAATTTAATATCCACCTTTGACAGTTAAAAACCAATTATAAATGAGCTTAAAAAGTAGTTTTAAGATTTATTTATTTATTTTTTAAGAAAAAGATAAAAAGATATATTGATTTGAAAAGTCAAAAGGAATTCTACTTTAAAATTTGCTACTCCTCGGGAAACCGAGATAAAGCTCCAGAGCACTGCAAGCTGGAGAGGCACATTAAAGTAAGCCAACTACTTCTCAGTCAGAGACTCTTACAAGAGAAGATTTTGAGGGCATAATCAGTTTAACAACTTTTCTATGAGCTGGCACACTTCCAAATAATTAATTGGTTAAACAGCCTTTCCTTCTCTTTTCCCATGAGCATTACTGAGTGACTGAGCTGTTGCAAAGACTGACTGACTCTGAATCTGAAGCTAATTGTATTTTGAAAAAATCCAGCTGAGGGCAGTCAAACAGTGAGAAAGGTTTCAAATTTCAGGACAATTTGTTTTCAATCACTGAAATTCCAGTGCTCCAAAATCACATACACATCATGAGTCTAATCCTGCATTCGTCAATTGCACACAAGCATCTGCTCTTCCCACGACACCAACACCAGGTCCTTAATAGCTGGAAAAACTCTGTAACCGTTTTTTGAAAAAATGCAAGGAAATAAAAACTAAATAAAAATTAAAGAAATCAGAATTATTTCTACAGAACTACCACACCTGTATGCACTCAACTGCACTGTCTGCATGGCAGTATTTTTCACATGAACTACGCTACCAAAATAATTAGCAAAAACTACTGTAGGCAATGCTGGAACACAGAGCATATCCTTTAATTGTCAACTGTTTTCTTCCTCACCTGAATAACCTTTACGTCTTGTCGGAACCTCGGTGGAAGTCCAAAATGCAAAATCCAGTTCAACCTCGCACCAAGCAAGATGATTACATCAGCATGTAGTAATGCCCTACCAAGGTAAATAAGAGAATTAGATGGAAGAACTATTGATAAATTTAACAGTGTTTTCAAAATTACAAGTAATCCTAACCATTGCAGTAAGCACAAGAATATACATAGGTTGCTTAGAAAGTAATTCCTATTTATATCCATGGAAACTACAACAGATGCAAAGAGCACGAGAACACTACATGACAGAGCAAGGTCTCAGCTACAAAACTATTTTTGACATAGTCACCACCATTAGCTATGCATTTTTGCCAGCAATGAACATGAGCCTGCACACTGTACTCATAGACATCTGCACCAGCAGAAGTGACCCACTGTTTATGAACAGTGTTTTGCCACCCACCATCTCACTGTGCTGACATCCACTGCTCCCCGCTTCTGTTCTGTAAAAGGTGTACTGCAAACACCATGCAAATATGGCAGACAGCAGAACTTGAGCTGCAATATGTGC
Organism: Lagopus muta; assembly: GCF_023343835.1. NCBI lineage: Eukaryota > Metazoa > Chordata > Aves > Galliformes > Phasianidae > Lagopus > Lagopus muta. Next base: position 33,526,610 of record NC_064439.1, read on the forward strand.
TTCTTATGCTTCTGTTTAAGGTGTTAAAATAAAAGCCTAATAGTTTTTCTAGACCACTGAGCTAAGTATTTCAGATAAACTGCTCATCAGTTTCCTTTAATGTCATGAAATGCATGATAACAACATAGGTTTTATTAGCTACAGAATATTATCTCTCAGATGAATTATCTTCCTGGCCAGCATTTTAAGCATTGTCAGAAGCAATATACCTAAATTTGTTGCTTCTCCTCAAGCAAGATCCTCAGAGCTCTATAATGAAGTATAAAATATCTGAAACAATTTCTTATGTATACATTTTGTCTTCCCTGGAATTTGTAAACCTCCCCAATTCCCAGCTGTTTCCTCAGATGTTAGAAGTCTTGCTTTACACTTACATGGATCTTGCTGCAGCTACACAGTTTGGATGGTTATCAGGAACTACTCCTTTTGCCATTGGTGTAGGCAAAAAAGGCAGTCCAGAAAGGTCCACAAACTTTCTGACGTTGTTTTCAGCACGTGAATAAGCAGCACCTGAATGAAACAAAAGGGATGCTTAACACTACAGAAACCTACTGCATCCACCTGAATTTCAATTAGATTACATTAGTGGCAGAAAGAGTAGTACTTCCCATTATGAAAGCTGTCTGTTATTTTTCACTCTGGAAAACTCAAAAGATAACACATCAAAAAGAGGCATTTGGTTTCACATTTCCCATAGGTGAAGTTCTATATTACAGTACAGAGAGCTCTGCAGCAACAATGGGAGATGGCATTTGTGTCACATCATGTCCTTTTTTGCTTGCCCCGTTTATGGCCTTGTATCACAAGGTGTTATAACAATCTACCCCAGCAGGTCTATGGTAAGCCTTTAATGAAAACAGGAGAAGCTCAAAAAAAATTTGAAGATAGGTATTTGTGCATACGTTTACTGCGGTGCTTTCTGCAGTACAAACAGCTGAATTAAGGTTGCCCAGAGCTGAGAATTGACTGGTCCCTGTGCCATTGCTTAAGTCCATGAGTTTGTACTAACAAGAATATATATAAAAGAATATCTGGACACATCGGTTCATTACATTTGAAGAAAAAACAGCATTTCCTCAATCGCTGACATCAACAAAACACATTGAGCTTTCTACCTATCACAGAACACCCGTTAATTCACATGTATCAAGTCAGAGGAAGGAAAATACAAACCAACCTCTTCTGAAATACTATCTACTGTTTCACTACCTAATTAATAATAAGACCCATCTAATCTCAATTATTTCAGTTTCTGGTTAAACACAGAACCTTTTTCTGAGATGCAGATTATTCCAAAGTCTGAAGAAGAACTGTGTGGGTGAAATTAGTTGGTTATTTCAGTTCTACTGCACCCTAATGAACCCATATCTTTCATAGAAATGCCCCTGCGTGGATTGACATTCCAGAAGTGACTAAAATAAGTGAACCAGCACAGAAAATAATTATCCCCTGTCTTTAGGGACACTCCCCTTTCAGAAATGAAATACACTGGCAGAGTACGATGGAAAATCTACGAAGCAGCAGTAACAGCAACATCTGCTGTGCTGTTTCATGACAGACAGCCTGGCACTTGCAGTAAGTCCACATGGGAAAGTGACCTTTGGTTAATTTGTTTCTTGACAATGGTAGAGAATATCACTTCTGTATTCTGATGCAATTTGCCTGGAACTTTCGAACTTCTTGTACTGGTTCTACAGTTAAGAACACAGTTATCTGGTTGTTGGGTTTTTTTTTGTTTGTTTGTTTTTTAACTTGTATTTCGTAAGTTGATTCTTCTTTTAACATAGATGAAAAACAGAACAAAATAAAATGCTTCAAAAAAAAAAAAATTTTAATGTCAGATTTCAATGTTTTTATGTAGAACGTACAATGGAGGGGAAAAGAAATATCTTTAGTCATTGCTCTCATCCTGCACTTATACAGTCAAAGCATACTACCTTTTCCAATGATTAGCAAAGGCTGCTTGGCATGAGCAATGATAGATGTTGCTTCAGATACAGCAGAGTGCTCAGCTGTGCTGATGGGAGGTGGTGGGCAGCATTCTACATACCTGGAAGCAGGTAAAAAAAAAAAAAAAAAAAAAAGAAAAAAATCAAAACAAGGAATAACAAAAAAAAAAAACAAACAACCTATTGCTTAGCACAAAAATCCCTGCATTACCCACAGAATTTATCAGAACAGGACAAGCATATCTTTAAAACAGATTCTGAAGTTTTTGTTGCTACTTGCACGATTAAAGAAATATACATCAATCTGTGAATCTCTGAAACAATGCGACTAAGACACCATCATAGGAATTCATTTATTTTCACACATTTCAACAAAAACTACAATCCATATCACATGCTATAACTGAAAGTTAAAATTCAAGGCTGAATTTTTGATGTTATTATTGCTACCTTATAGTAAAACATTTATTCTCTTGTTATCTTTTTCCTAAGGCAAAGTAACTTAAAACTACAGGAAACTAAATGTAAGCTGTACGCACTTGACAGAGCTCTTATTCACCTGAAGATTCACAAAATCCCCAGGTATGTCAATGTAACAGGAACCTGGGCGGCCATATATACTGGTTCTTACAGCCTAGAAAAAAAGATGATCAGAATTTTAACCACTGTGTGAAAGGTTGTTAAAAACCTCTAAGTTTGAAGATCACAGTCTGCAGTGAAGGAACACGCTGTTTAAGATTACTGAATCATCACAGGGAAAATTCCCTTCGATTGTTTTATACCAACTCATTTAAGGTTTGATTGTTATTTACATTTCTGTCTATGAACAGCACTAGGTTTATATTCTTTAATTAATTTGGCATAAGACAACTGTATTATAAGCAGTTGTATGTGGAAACACTAAAGTAAACTTCTATGCTGACTTTTTATTTCAAGTAGCATGAACAAAGGAAAAAAACAAGACAATCTTCTATTACGTTCTTAGTTCTTCTGTTACAGGTAAGCACTCTGCTGAATTTGCACTTCTGAAAACAGCTACGATGCCTGCAGAATTTAGGCTGACGTGGTTGAAGCGTTACTACAGAAATAAGAGACTTTCCTAGCTCATTCCGAAGCACAAAGATAAGAACCTTTCTTTCTCTCATGCAGACACAAACAAAAAAAAAGCCAGCAAACAAGCGAAAAAGACGCTCCCAAAACTAAATGTAACCATCTTCACCCCCATCCCTCCAAATCTCCTTCACATAATGAAAGCACTTCATAGAAGAGCCTGAGAGCTAACACAGCTGAAGTTTATGGTGTTGTATTTCTAGTTCTTGCACATTTCCCTAAAAGCATTTCTCATAAAAATAAATATCACACAGGACCAGCATCTATTCCTAACATATTCAATAGCACTACCAATACAAGAACCTCTCTGGTTGTGATCTTACTCAGTTAACCACTGCCAAACATTTGCAGGATTGAAGTAGTTGTAGTCACAACTTCACAAAACAAAGAAAGAAAAAACCCAAAACACACAAGCAAACAAATGAAAACAACAAAAACCCCACAGACCTTATGCAGTAGGAGTCATCTACTTGGTGTTCTGCTGTTAATTCAGTACTTTTTCATACCTTTTCAATAACAGCAGGAATGACTTCCAGGCTGCTTGGACGGACAGATAGTTTGTTGTACAGCCTAGCAGCTTCAACCTAAAGAAATGCATATAACCATTACACTGATTTATCAACGTAATTCAGTCTTTTCCAACTCACTTCAACATGAATAAATTGAAAAAAGGCCAAATTAAAAGCAACAAGGTGTCAAATGCCACACAGAAAAATGCAGTTCCTCTTGTGGTATAAACTGGCAAGCTATACTTCTTCTTGAGGCTCTTACATATTTGTTTCCAGATAGTGGTGTTTCTTTTTCTTGGAAAGTTTATTTTGCTTTCTTTCATCTCAGATAAGACAGACAAGGGTGATTTATCCCAGCTGAGAATCTAAAACCCAGCACAAATTCTAGCATGGCTATGGACAAAGAAATTCCAAGTGGTCCAGTGAAGTACACAGTGACAGTTTCAAACCAGTAGATGGAGCAAGTCAACAGATCATCAAATCTGCTAGGAAATGCCAGCGTCTGGGATACTTACTCCCATGCTAAGGAAAAATATCACCAGTTATTTAACTGAAGCCATTTTGGAGAAATGGAAATGTCTGCGTACCTGTGGGAATTCCTGGAAAGCTCCCATGGTTTCCTGATTTCTGTCAGAAGAGCCTCCAATTACAATCAAAGGCCTAGGAAAGTATAAACATGCATACATATATTTTTATAACTGCACTCACATCTGCAAACTTACTTTATAATCAAATCTTAATATTGTTGAGACCTCAGCAGGAATAGAAAATGACCAGCATACTACAGGTGTAAATCCTAAATAAAACGCTTGACTTCCTAGCATCCTTTGATTCATCAGTTTGAGGACATTCTGGCCATATGAGATGATCTCCATCTAGCATAAAAATTCTAAAATCTCATATTGCTAGCTACTTTAATTCATTTGGTAGCATAAGTGAGAAAATAGTTGGAGAGAAATGACAATTTCTCTCACAACAAATACTAAGATTTGTTTGCAAGAGACACTGTATTGTGCAGAAACACTAGAACTGAGAAACACAGTAGGAAGTGATGTTTTCAGAATTAATTTTCTTTGCATACCACCTGGAATGCAACAGAAATTAACTGAGTATTTGACAGCTCTTCTCCTTGCATTCAGTTCTTACTTCAAAAAATCTCCAAAGACCAAGGAGACAAACAAAAACCTAACAGGTTTATAAGTGGCACTGTTCTTAAACTGGTTACAACCATGTGTGAAACGTGGTGCTAGCTTACAATATGAGTAATACACTCCACATTAAAACACTTTTGTTGTCAGTTCCACAAAACACAATCATTATCCCACGGTGAATGAAAATTGGTCTCTCATTGAGTTTGTAGGTCAAAACTGAACTTCCTAAAGTGCTAAATGCTGGATCAAGAAGAGAAAGCTCTCATATTAATTTGCACGTTCATCCATACTGAACTGAAACGCTGACCCAATGTTTCAAGCCTAGTTTTTCAGGCTCCTAAATGATTTCTCCTCAGAAACAGCCTTTCCTTTGATTGCATTTACATATACAATGCGTTAAGATGAAACATTAACAGCACACTCGAAGCATAGCCCTAAATTTAGACACTCCAAAGATTTTGGGATATGTTTATCTAGATCCAAGACTCATATTCAGACTATTGTCTGCCACAAATTAAACCTCAGTTTGAATACCTGGACATGGTGAGATTAGAACTTCAGGCTGTGTCTCACTTCTGTTACAAATTCTTATGGAAAATGCATTTGGTGAATACTTTATAGATATTTTATTCCGCTGATGTACTGGTTGTTTTTTTTCCCCCTCTCCTCCCAGCAAAACGATTACTTCTATCCATATACAATCAGTGTGTTTCACTGCAACAAACTTTACATTCCTTTCACTTCTCTTTTTCAATTCTTTTTATTTAAAAGTTCTCATAAATAAAACAAAATAAATTCTATTTAGGAGTAGTAGTCCCAATATACAATATACACATACAATGAAGAGAACGTTACATCTTTAACATGGCAAGCCCCAACAGTTATACTACAAAAAGATCTCGCTCTGCTTGACATCTTAGAATCATAGAATCCTTGGGTTGGAAGGGACTTTAAGGACCACCTAGCAATCCTGCAATGAACAGGGACATCCACAGCTACATCAGGTTGCCCAGGGCCCTATCCAGCCTCACCCTGAAAGTCTCCGGAGACAGGACATCAACTACAACACTAGATAACCTGTTCCAGTATCTTACCTCCATCACTGTAAAAGACTTTCTCCTTATATCTAACCTAAATCTACCCTCATTGAGCTTGAGTTACATAACTGCAACCAGAAATAAAGGTTTCACTCTATGTGATCACCACACTATACTTCTGGTCCAACAGTATGCATTTGTAAGAGCAGTGCTTATTACTGCTAGTTAGATTTAATTAAGTCCAAAACAGTGAAGCAGGAAGAACAATGTCTACAATTAAACTAATAAGAGCACCAAGCATTATGGATTTGCAAATGAAGAACTTATGTAAACTGAAAAAAACATTTCAACTGCAACCTCAGGTAAAGAACAATATTGCACCATGCCAGTCTAATGAAATCTTAAAACTATTGCAAACTATTTTTTGCTGACTACTTTTACGGCCTGAAATACAAACACTTTTACTCCGAATGAGGCAGGAGAGAAGATGGCAGAGCTGTAGGTAATTTTTAACACTTTTTACCCTCAGAAATGTAGCTTACCGAGGCCACACTTGCAACCTAATTGTCTTGATTTACATGCCTGACAGCTTGGTGGGACAAGCTTTCATGGTAAACTAAGGCACTTCTATTCAGTCAGTCACTGCTTGACTTTTTTTCCAGTCAATCCATAAGAGTTTTTTCACCTGAGAGGAGCTAAACAGAGAGGAATCAGAAGAATGGGTTTCCAGGCTTGAGGAGGATAACTCAGACTGAGCTTTAAGGACTATCACTTAGTTACTAAAGTCAGAACCCTTGGGGCCAGTTCAGCTATTAGCCCACTTCTGTGAGAAGCAAGTTGAAATTCAGATCACAGCAGCATGTCACAAAACCAGGTATAATGCCATAGAGTCACAAGACACAACAGTGAACTCTAATCTTGCCCTATAATGAGGGGAGAATATTTGGGCCTATGTCCCTTTTCATGACAGACAATTAGACTGTATAACCACTCACCTTAGCATGTCTCATGTTTTCATCATCACATTAAGCAGGAGTAAGGAACAGCTGCTACTGAATGATGTGATCCTCTCCTTCCTGGCTTCTCTTCCCTTCTAACACCTTATCTCCTTAACGCTTGACCAAGTCTCCATGCTGTGTCCAGTGAAACAGACTAGAAACCTCATCAGTAAACTCAACAGAAAAATCACTGGTCTTCCTCTCTGAAGGAAAGCACCATGTCTTTCACCAGGAATGCCAACTGAAAAGGCGAAAACACTTTTGAGACTCTAACATTCAGTGGAAGCTCTGAATAATGAAAGAGCCAAGGAAAGTTACTTTCATAAAGCTGAATTTAGCTCTCATGTATGCTTATTTCTCTCCCTGAGGCACGTAACAGGCAAAAGGCAAGACTGGTGGGACTAATGGAAAAATGCCTGTTCAAAAATTGTGGTTTGCTCAGTGAAAACCCATCTCCTTTTTACTACAGTGTCTTCAAGTAAACAAGTCACTCCCTCATCCTTTTGCCAAGAATAGAGGCTTACACAAGATGAAGTTGGGTAAACAGGGCTTATCTCATACAAGAATCAGCTTGAGTGAAAAGAGCAACATGTCCTGTAAACTCATCAGCAAGCACCATAAACACTTCTTACTGCCAAATTCATGACTGTTCAAAAGAAAAACTTATTTATCTGAAGTCACATAGGGATAGCAAAACTTTGGTCAATAACTATTGACAAATTAGAAAAAAGAAAAAGTCTGAACACTGCAGAACTTTTTTCAGTGTCAGAGACTTTGTTTAGCAGAGCTCCCATTACCAACCCTCCCTTTCCAATCAGCCATTACAAACCTATTTCTCCAGGTCACACGTACGTGGTATTACACAGCTTCTGCCCAAGTACTTCATGCAGCATTCTCAACAGCTTTTAGGGGCAGACCAGCTAAGGTTGCCACATCTCAGTGAAGGTTTGTGGGAGTAAATGCTATTGCTCTATACCATCTGATATATACCATATATATTGCTCTGTGTGGGGAGCAAATGCAGATTTTAACAATGCAGTTGTCAATTTGTTCATGTATGAAATATGGAAAATACAGTAATTCATAAACATTATGGCTCTCAAATATAGAAAAAACTCTGAAATTCTTTCAAAACTCAGTAAAGTGTTACAGGCTGTATCTTACCTTCATTTTCAAATGCATCCATGTAATAAGGTATATTGATAGACTTTTTAATAAACACATACTAGGGTAGAACAAAAAGGAAAACTTATCCATGAGGATACAAAAAGCTGAACTAAGTTACTTTTAGGGGGCACAAATGAAGAATTCACTACTCGCTACCTACAAGAAGAAAAGAAGGTCATATACTAAATAGTGCAGAGCTCAATATCTACACCAAATGACAGTGAAGAGTTTTAAAGAGAAAGTGGAATTAAATTACCAGCAATTCATGGTTGCATTTGCCATCCCACCAAGGGTATGTAAAAAACCTGGACCAGAAACTACAAGACATACTCCCGGCCTGGACAGAAAAATAAAAAAGAAAGAAAAAAGGAAAGTGAGTACAGTAAACATCCAATTAATCACAAACAAAAATTAGTAAGATGTTGAAAAATAAGATATTAAAGTTCTATTCATGTTGTCAAAATGCATGAACAACGTGGGATTTGTAGGAAGGACTAATAATGCAATCAGAAATTATTTATCTTTACCAGTGTAAATAAACAAGCAAGGGAACAGTTGTCACGTGCTACCCACAGACAGGTCCAAAACATATGGTGGCTTATCATACTTAGCATTGTGATTATGCAGCATGATTATTGTTTTTTTTATTTAATGCCTATGTGGAATTCGGTAAGCCACCTAAGTTGTCTCAACTCCACTTAAGCACTGGGTATCAACAAAAAGAGCTCACGAGGAGAGAGAAGGATCTGACTCAAAGCAAACTTTATTATAGTCTAAATCAAGCACAGGCATGTCTTATTCCAGATAAAGAGATAAAAATCATCATTCTTAATTACTGGGCATTTTCCAACAGTCCTGTGGGCTATGTAGATATGAGAATAAGAAAAAAAGAAAAGCTTATTTCTAGAGGATTATTGAAAGGAAGAAAAACCTCAAAACAGTTCTAATACTTGCAGATAGGAAAAGGATTGATCATCTGCATCAAGTCTGCATTTGTAAATGCACACCAGTTGCTGACTTCAGGAAAAAATCCATAGGATACTCAAACAGCAATGCCCTTTATTTCACGGGCCACAGAATGCTTCCCAGCAGTGTTAAGAGCAAAATGCAGGAGAAGAGGAAAATCCAGCATTTCTTGTCAGGAGAAGCACATGATAAACAGGCAACCATGTAATTAGTCTCTGTATCAACAAGGTGTTTGTTGAGTGATACGACAAGACTAAGATATGGCAGAGCAAGTCTACCAAGTTGCAACAAACAATGGCTGTTAGTTCTGCCCTTCATAGAGCAGTGTTAAACTACTCATAAGAAACCAGAAGAGAAAAATTTAAGGCACTTATAAGATTCACAGCATTACACGAGTTTTAGCATCTCTTTGTTCCTGCCCTGAATCGTACCAATAGAAATACTGATAACTGTATTGACAAATAGTTTAAAACTGATGTTTCATTTTAATTGTTCTACATCTGCACACACTAAAAAAAACCCAACTCCAAACCAAGCTTCTGTTGAATATAATATAGTTGATATGATACAAATTATATCATTATAAATGTTGATAAACATAGAATTTACCTGCCAGTCAAATATCCAACAGCAGATGCAGTGTAACAAGCCTATGGGAAATATTGTGGAGTTATACAGTTATTATTAACACATGCACATTTCATGGTATGTAAATAACATTCAACAGCAGTACTGAAATTAAGCAAGTAAAGATGTTTCCCTGATAATTACAGCTTAAATAGAATTCCAAGCAGCCCTTTGCCCTTCCCTTTACAAAGATGTGCTTACAGAATCATTGAATATCTCAGGTTGGAAGGGACACTACAGACCATCAAGTCCATTAACCTTAAAATTAACATGAGCAAGAAATGCAGGTAGAACAGATACAGGCACTGGACTTCAAATTTGAAACCGCTCATGTTAACACTGGGTTTGAAAGATAGCCAAAGCAGAGGATTGCTGTTCTTAGACAAGGAGGGTTTAATTAAATACTAGCCTGTTTTCAACTCAAATACAAGTAAACTAACATAACGTAACTAGTAAACTAGATTTAAGTGTTTTTGTACACACTGGTCCAGTAAAAACAATACTGCCATGTCAAGGAGCAGCCCTGCAGCCCCTTATGCTAAATGTACTGGGATTGGCAGTAGGACTTCCAATCAGTGTTGCAAAATCTTGCTGCACCAACCTGAGCTTCACGCTTAGTACGTGATGTCAGATTCTGTTACAATGAACAGATTAATTACAGGCCTTGAAAATATGGCCTTTCAATCTACAGGTTGAAAGCAGAGGTCCCAGAATAGTAAACAACTGTGCTGATGGCCAATTACTGGCCAATGCAGAAGTGCTGCTTTGAGAGCTGGGGAGGCTGTGCTTTTGCTTTAGAAAAAGTGTCAGTGCCTCAGCTTGGGAAAATAAAAGCCAGCAAAACAGACCAAAAAAACCCAGATGTTTAACAGGGAAGGCACCTGCCCTGACCTGAGAAACACCCATCCAGTACTGCACTGTCCATAGTCCAGACAGGAAGACCAAGGGTTCTAAACTGTTCAAAGGCTGAAAGATTGTACAAAATGAGATCGTGAATCCAATGGGGGTTGAAAACAGAGGTCTGTTTTGCTTCCTTCCTTTTACTGGAAGATTCTCAAGAATTCTCAAGATTCTGCCAATCCTTGGCAGCTATGAGCATCTGCACTAGCTACAGTATATTGGATACTCATGACATAAATAGGATATGATTCTCAAAATCAGACTGCTTTAAGTATCTAGTGATAACTATTGTTAAAGAGGTAAACATTACCAATGTGTGTTAATGAATAGTTTTTTTTTTTTTTTTTTTTTTAAGTTTAAAACTAACCTATCAATCTTCTGAATCTATCACAGCAATCTGTAATTACTCAGGCAAAGACTCACGCCCCTACTGAGTTGCAACATAACCACCCAGTGTTCAAGGGCCAAGTGGGACATGAGTTAAACTACTACTAGCACATACGTACCATGTTGCAGGCCACGGGAGATTAGCTGCAGATAATTGACAGTGTCAACGAGCTTTCAACTTCATGCTTTAGTCTGATATTTCTAATCTAACAGTTTATTCTGCAAATGTGCTTTTGCTACAGCTAGTCTTAAAATGAGGTGTGCATCTGATTTCCATACATCTCAGATTACAGACATCTACCTTTACCTACACAGGAAGCACATAGCTGTACACACAAGCACCACAACAGTACAACTAACAAACTTGGACAACTAGAACTATGATGCATAAATATTAAATGTACATTGAATATATTGTGTGTACAAGGATCTTGCTCTCTTCACTGCCAAAGTCTCCACTGAGGACAATCAAGAAAACAAAAACCATCACAAGATGCCATTAAAGAAATCTCAACATTTTGACACTACAACAAGTCTTTGTAATATTGTTCTTCCCCTAAGCAAAAATATCTCACTATTTACTGGAAGTAAATGGAATATTTTTGCTGAGAGTAGTGAGGTGCTAGAACAGGCTGCCCAGAAAGGTTGTGGATACCCCATCCCCGGAGATATTTAAGGCCAGGTTGGATGGAGCCCTGGCAATCTCATCTAGCAGCTTGCATCCCTGCCCAAGGTGGGGGGGGGTTGGGACTTGATGATCCTCGATGTCCCTTCCAACCCAAGCCATTCTATGATTCTATGATTTATAGAGAAAGATGTTTCTTGTCTTCTTTGTTCTCAGAAAATAGTCTAATAAGCAGTGATAAGTAGGAAAGCATCTAATTTGGCAGTGCAGAGCAATCTTCTCTGTTAATTACAGACACTACTACTAAACTAATTTTAATCATGTTAATAACTAAAACTGAAGTTAGAATAGCTGCAAAAAGACCTATGGGAATATAAAGAATATCAAATTCCTAATCCTTCAAAGGAACCAAATGTACCTTTAAAACATGACAGTATGTATTTGCCTCTCTCATGTTAGAGACTGATTCTTCCACGTAGAGGCACATATTCCTCTCCTGGTCCTCACACTCATTAATATAACAATGCTGGGGTTAGACAGCAGAAAGACACAGCTCACGGCCACTTGGTTCAGGAGAGAAAGAAATGTTTTGTTCTCTGCCGCCAGCTAAGGAAGACTGACAAGAGCAGAGGTGAAAATCGAAGCATGGAAAGCTGGCAGGTCATCTGTGGGCCATCCAGGAGCGATCTATGAGCAATTCTTGAAAGCCAGGTATAAACTTGATGTTGCTGGGAAATAAAACAAAAACCAAACGCAAAACCAGCGTCATGCCATCAAAACAGTCCCTGCGGCTAACTCGTGACACCTGGGATCTAAGCTGGCATACTTACAGCCTGCTCGTTTCTCATCCCTATGTACTTGATTCCAGCTGCCTGTGCCGCGACTGCCACCTCAGTGATCGGAATACCGACAACGCCGAACATGTACTCGATATTCTAGAACGGAAACGTTAGAGATCAGAACGACTCCGAAAAGACGGCTTAGAAAGCATAAGCGCCAAGCATAAGTCCACGCTCTTACTTGCGCCCTGAGAGCCTCAGCGATAAGCTGAGCGCCGCTGAGCTCCTCCATGCTGCCGCTCCGACACAGCAGGAAGACGGAGCGCCGCAGGCCGCGCGGTGACCGGTAAGCCACCCAGCCAATGAGGCAGCGGAGGAGGCGGGATTAAAGGAGACGAGTCTCCGCCTCTCACCCAGCGGGCGGGCGGTGAGAGGGCTCCTATTGGCTAGAGCAGGCACCCAATCAGAGGGCGGGAGACGGCCGCCGCCTCGCGCGGCCGTACCGGCAGGGGGCGACTGCAGCGCGTCGCGTGCGCGACCGTTAAACGGCAGCGCCAAGGGGCGGAGCTGAGCTGTGGCGCGGAGCGGGGCGGAGGACAGGTGGGTTGGGGTGCGGGGCTCCCCGTTGCCGTGCTCGTGAGGAGAAGCGTAGGTATAGAGCGAGGCCCTGCTTGGCGTGCCCTGCCCACCGCGTAACCGGTGCTGCTGGCTTCGTACGGTCCTGCAGTGATGCGGCGTGCGCTGCCGGTGCCGCCGTCCCGGCCTGCTGTGGCCCAGCATGGCAGCGCTGAGTCCGGCCGTGGGTAAAAGGCAAGAAGCCAGAGCGAGGTTACGTAACCTGTTACCTACTGAACGAACGCTTAGCAGGAATGGAAGCGGGAGGCGTGCTTACACCGAGCTGTGACAGCGTTGCGTTGCCAAAAGAAAAACACCATAAAAACACGTAATTAAGTGTTAAGAGATAGCAGGGGATTCAGAATCAGCGGATGGGAGGAGTCAGTGGGGAAAGAAAAAGGTTAGTGGCAGATCGGTCACTTCTTTAGATCCACGTTTGTGTGCTTGTGTAGCTGTGTGGAGGCTGCTCTGAAAGTAATGCCTCCTATTTTACGATGTTGCCCAGCGATGTCAGAGGTGGATGTTGGTGGTATGGCAGCAGAAGTTGAGCTTTCCCACCAATATTCCATTCCATGTTGTTGCCATGTGACAGATGGCAGCACAGGGGCAGCCTGACGAATAGCATCTGACATGGAAGTGTGGATGAAGTGAAGGCGTGGAATTGAATTCCCCCATGCGGGAAAAATGGCACCCATTGACATTGATCAGTGCTTGTTGAACGTTTTTAGAGACCAACCAGTGGATGCAAGCACGGTGAGGCAGTGCTGGTGTGTTTCAGCAGCAGGTCACTGTAAGATATTATTCTGTTAACTTCTGTGTCTCAAAGCTTGCTGGGGACACAGATGGACTCGCCTCTACTGGTGGAGACTTTATTCAGCATGGCATGCAGGCTCTTGTTCGTCACTGTTGATAATGCACTGCTTGTGGTGATGACTATGTTGAAAAAAGTGGTTTTTCTTGGTGTGGTTTTTTTTTTTCTTTTTTTTCCTAGCTGATAATCCGCTCAAATAATTTTAATGTGCTCTTTGTTGTATGGAAATGAATAGGAGGCATTACTTTTGGAGCAACCTATGCATGAACATCAGCAACATTGCAGAACTTGTGAGCATAATTTAACTGAAAAAAATACTTTTATTTCTTAGCAAAGTCAGTACCTTGCCTGGTAGTTATCACTGTTACTACGGCTTACCAGGCATTTGCTGTTATTCACTTAAGAGGACTTGGATGAGTGCTGCTTCCCAGTCTGTTAGATTCTTCTAATTATAAAAGTGCTGAGAAGCAGAGTGTACATTGCTTTGCTCTGTGCATAGATCTGTGTGTGTTGAGAGTTGGCAAACTGGTAAGTTTCCAAAGTCATTGTAGAACTGGTGTCTGGGTGCTGCACTTTCTCACTGTGCTGAGAGTGATGGTTCTGGTAGATTCAATAGAAAAGCATCCCATGCTGTAACCAGGGGAAACATTGTTATGAATTAGCATCATGAACTTAAACAGCAGCCTTCCTACCTTTTGTGTATAGTGCTGTAATGAATATACTGCAACTGCGTGCTGGTAATACTGCTACGAAATAGCTGCAGGTGGGTTTGTAAGGTGATCGTACTGAAGCACAGCTGCCAGGCAAGAGATTGTGTAAATTACAGGAGCGGGGAAAAGAAATAAAATTATAAAGCATTTTAGGTTATTAATTTTTTTTTTTTTTTTTTTTTGAGTTGTGACTCAGGTGAGCTGACAGCTCTGTAGGTCCTAAACAAATTATCCTCTCTTAAGGGAAAGGATTTGTTAGATAGCATAGTGTTTTCCATTAGGGAAATAAAAAATATTTCACTAGGAAGCCTGGAGAATTCTCACTTTTCAGCCATGGTTTATTTTCTGGTTGTTGGAAACATTTGAGATACCGATGTGAACCCCTTCTTTTTTGATGCCCTGTTAATGTTCTGTGTCGGTATGTTTGGCTTATAAGACATATCTAATACATTGCAATTCAATCCTGTGTTCTGAAACTCTGCACGTTTGTCCATTGCTAGTAGAGAAAAATTCTAATTACATCTTAGTTGACAGTTTTGTTAAGGAATGGCTGATGTGAACCCATTCCTGTCCTAAATAGGCATTTTGGCTCTGAAGGGATGTCAGATAGAAAAGATAGTTTTGTCACTGAAGTCCAACAATGTGTTTATTTTCATTGGCTTCCATAACAGTGAGAGGCTTTCTCTCTACTACTCCCTGCTACTGCTTTATATGTTTTCTTGCACCTGGGTATTGCTAAATGCTGATCAGATTTCATTAGCAAAGCAGAGAGTTGAGCAGGACAAAGCTGGAGCCTCAGGTTTTGATGTCAGTCCCCCTAAGTACTCCTTTCCTTGAGGAGTGCATTGTAGAATAGCAAGAGGAACTTACTGTACATTGCTGTCAGAACTATTCATATAAATGAAGTATTCTTAACACAACTGTTTCCAGAGATGCCAGTGCTGTATTCTATTTTGATGCTGCTTTAGGTAACTTGAAGTTCACTGCTGAAGTCATGTATATATGGGCACACAGTCAAAGGTCAAGAAAAACAAACATAAGGTTGAGCTTAGAGGCACTGAATCGCTAAGTCACACCTGGACCCGGACAGGCATTACTGCATACTAGAATGTTTTCCTTACGCAAACAAATCTGTTGCCTAATCACAAAGGTTTTGGTTTCCCTGTGTACACAGGTTGTGTTGCTCTCAAACGAGCTCATGGAAATGACCAGGTGGTTTAAATTGAAATGTTACTTAGCAGATGCTTTCTGAATGGATTCCTGCACACTTCAAATTGCTCACTGCTGAATACTGGTCAAGTTGGCTTTTAGGAAAAATGAGGGGAAAAAAAAAAACAAACAAAGAAAGAAAAACTATACCAGTATTGAGGATTGATTATTACCTGCCTTTCATTCTGGAATTGAAGCTAGTGTGCCTGCACTTCTTTTTTTTTAAGTAGAAAACTACTTTTGATGTGACATGAATAAGAGTAAAAGTGGGAGCAGTTTAAGACTGGTCTCTGTTTCCATTGAACTCCTCCCAGTGAGAGCTAGAGAAAGCTTGTCATATTTGCTTTGGAACAGTCAGGGTGCTGTGGGTCACAAGGATTGAAAAACACAGTATTTTAGCACATTCTTTCCTGGATTAGTGTTACCAAAAAAGAAATACATCTAAAAAGTTGGTAATTGATCTTGAATACTGGAGGCCATCACTATCTAACATCAGCACATCTCTCCTTCGTGCTCTTACATCTCTGGTGATATCCAACATTTAAGTTCTTAATGCTACTTAACGCAGGTAACAAATACTGAACTCTCATTAATCTTATGTGTAAGTACAGGATGCAGTCAGGGTGTCAAAAAGGCTACATGGGGAGCCCATATCGGAGAGGGTGCCCCAGCCTTCCAGGTTGTGTAATTCTTCATTTGTTTCTGCTGCTCAGCCTCTGAAGTTTGGAGCATAAAGGGATTTCTCCAGTGTGTTCTTTTTAAGGAAGCTGCTATTGAGGTCTGGGGAATCAAACCATGTGGGAAAAGAATTAAATCTAAGAAAAGCTCAGTAATGCAACTTTTTTGCATTTTGTTTGGATTCTTGCTTTGTTGTTGTTATCAGAAAGTGTGTTACCTTACCTGTCTGCGCTGTGCAGGAGGAATGTGGATCTGAATTGCACTCAGCATTTTTATAGATGTTGGAAAAAAGCCAAATGAATCTATTTATCACTTGTGCAGAGCGAGAATAAAATGAAAATTTGGAATCCATCAGGACAGCCATTCCTGTGATAGAAAAACAGATAAATGCAGTAGTTTCAAATTTTTTTTTGGCAGTTATCTAAATGGTAAAATGGTATGTGCTGTTACTTGTCTCCTAAATACCGCGTTCAAGTCATTTTAGGAATTGCTACTTGTAAACCACCACCCTTACCAGCTGGGGGAGGAAGCGCACATTTGTGAGCTGCTTTTAGCTTTTCCCAGAGATATTTTGTTACGTGGTGCAATAGATCTATAGACAAACAAGAACTAAAGGGAGATCAAGCAAGGAGACAGTGCAACTATACATGTAGCAAAAAGCAGTTAGAGTGAAGTTCTGTCAATACACAGTATGCACGTCTTTGGTCAGGAATTTGAAAACAACACGCTCAGTTCAAACACTGCAGAGTCTCAGTTACAGTCCATATTTAATATTAAATTTAAATTCCTGGCACGAGTTGTCACTGAAGCTCTCCCCTCCACACCTGTTTGGGTTTTTTTGCTCTAGATTTATGGCACACGACATGGTGGATCTGTGCTGGAAGCTGTCTGTCTGCTTTTTCTGCTATCAAGTTGTCTCAGGAAGAGTTAAGCAGGAGGCACGTTACGTGGCTGCTGTGTATGAACATGAGTCCATCCTGAGTCCTAACCCAACAGCCCTCACTGATCGACGGTCTGCGCTGGAACTCATGGGCAGAAACCTGGACATCTATGACCAGCAAGTTGCGGCTGCTGCAAGACAGGTAGTGGCTCAGCAGCAGTTGTGTGTGTCCTGTGTATGTATACAGTAAGTGCTATTTGAGGATAAGCTTTCACGTTTGTGTTCCCAGGCAACTACAGCCATATTTATATACATAAGTATGATCTGTTTTCTCAGTCATTCTGACCTGCCAGCAGCTCTGAAAAAAATGAAGCCAATTAGCAGCTTGTCCGACTTGAGTTATTCCAAGCTTGGAAAAATGTACCTGTAGCTATTTAGTATAGGGAAATTAATTTTCTATTTTAATCTGGATGCCCAGCTCCTTTCTGTTTTCTTCAATGGATTGTTTTTATTAAAAGATTTTCTGTCTTGGCTTTGGTTTTATTCCAGCACTCTCAATGGAAATTCCTGCATGTTTCTAAATACCGAAGTTTAATGCCTTGGAAATGAATGTTCCACCATTAACAGCTTTGTGGAAGTAAAGTTTTCCATTCCTCTCTCCTTCCCTCCGTGGGCTGGTACTCAGTCTAAATATATTCCGAGGAGAAAGAGTGGTATTTCTGGCAGTTCTTATGCACAGCCTCCTTTCCTCCTGATGAAGTCTCAATGTGGTTCTAGCCCAGAGGAAATAGTCTTTACTGTCCCTATGCAGAGAAGAAATGACTTGCAAGTTACACAAGTTATACAAATCTTATTTTTTTTTTTTTGGAACAGAACAACTACCAGTTTTGCTAACTTCAGGATGTGGATTTTTTTGTTTTTGTTTGAGAAATTCGGGTTATGAGGCCTTGCAGTCCAGAAACACGATAGCTATTTTAATGCAGTTCTGTATTTGAGATGACATAAATGATCCCAAAGCAGTAGCAAAGGTAGCACATTTGAAGGGACTTGTGAGAAGTCGTGGGGATGTGAGTGACTGATGCTCTGTCTGATTTAAAAGGCATTAATATTTTGTAATAAGGACAGCTGTCCCATAGTTTTAGGCAGCACCAGCCTAGACCTGCGATGGCTGCATGGCTGCTAAAGCATGTACTGCTGCCATAGTCAAACTGTTTCTGAAAACTACTGCCAGTGCCCTCTCCAACCCTACATACCTAACTGAGGCTGTGCTCAAGTTGTGCTGCACCTTTGATACAGTTGCTGCATATTTGATGCAGATACTGCACCTCTGATAGACCTCATCCACAAATGGCATAGTTCTGGAAACAAGTCTTTAACCTGAATGATAATATTCTCATGACTATTCTATGACTATTTCTCTATTTCAGGAGAATGCAAATAACACCAAATCAGTTATTTCTCGAGGTGAAGTTAGGAGTCAGGTTAAATGAGTTTGTTTCTTAAGCACAGTTACATTTACCATGTTTGTTAAAGAAAGGATGTTTTCAAACAGCATTCAAATCAAAACCTACTTGAGTTACCTTAACTTTCCTTAGCTCTCTTTAGCCAAAATATTGCCTTTTTTTTCATTCCATACTTAGGTTGGTTTTGCTATTTCTACAAAACATGCCTTTGTTTTACACACAGGGAGCACAGATCATTGTTTTTCCTGAAGATGGAATCCACGGCTTCAACTTCACAAGAAGATCAATTTATCCTTACTTAGACTTTGTTCCGCATTCCGACTCTGTGAAGTGGAATCCATGCAGAGAGAAGTATTTGTTCAGTGACACAGAGGTAAATATAGGAACATTTTCTGTAGAGAAGGGGAATAACTAAAAGCTACATTTGTGCTGCAAGTGCACAAATCTAGTTTTGCTTAGGGAATTAAAAAAGAACCGTAACAACTCCTAGTCACCGGATTGTTTTAATGGACTCTGTTCATGCTGGTTTCATTCTTAGAAAACTTTGGTTAGATATATGGAAGAAGTTCAGCTTGTTTATGAGTCTTATTGGCTTTTAAACTCCCTCTCCCCAACCTATGAAAGGGCACTCTAATAAGATACATCACTAGTAGTTTGGGATTTTGACTGTTGTTTTAATAAAACAATATTGTACTATTGTCATTTCTGATGCCTCCTTGTTACTCTGTTTTAATAGTCCAAGCGTTCTGTGGGTGCAATGACTTCAGAACATTCTGACTCATTTAACTGTCTATGAATTGATTTGCTCATGAAACAGGAAAGGACCTGCAATAGTGTAATAGAAGCCACAGTTCAACATAGGTGGTGTGTAATTACAAATTGCAGAAATAGTATTTTCATCTACTTTTCTGGATCTAATGTTAAAGTAACTGTGCCATGCTTAGGAATACAAGCTATTTATTCCTCTAATGTTAACAGTAATCAATACACTGAAACTAAGTAGTTATTTATATGCCTGCTAAGATAGCAGAGTTTGGGTTTAAACAATGCAGTGGTAAATTCTGACCTACTCTGGCCTATTGGTTGTTACTGCTGATATCATACACAAACAAGCAAAAGTTCAGTTTGACATTCAGGTCCTTGGTTTGCAGTACTGGAAGGCTCTGGATTTTGTTGCAGCTAACCCAGGTTCAGTACCCTTGCTAATGCTAATGCACATTCTCATTTCAGCATAACTGCAGAAAATCACATCAAAAATGTTCTGAAGCTATAAGTTTTCTATAAACACATAGCTTTACAGGGGTAGCCCACCAATGTGGGAAGAGCTATTAAAAATATCTGCACAGTCTGAGTGAAGGTGGCTGATAGATCTGAATGGTACAGTGCTACGGAGAGAAATCCCAAGTGCTCTGGGCCTCAGAAGCCACTAAACTGTGTTTTTCCTGAGCGATACACTCACCTTCTCAGCAACACTATGTAGTGTAGGAGTGAACCTTGGGAAAATGATTTCAGTTCTAATGAATTATTTGTACTTGTTCAGATTTAGCTTCAAATAGCTGCACTGTGGTGCTTCAGGTCGGGCAGTCACAGCTTCAAAGAAAATAAATGGCAGTTAATATACAGCTTTCTCTGGGCTGGAGGAAACGTGCCAACAGTACAGCCTGCAACGTTCAGTATTTCTGTTCTGCAACTGAGCAAAAAGCATTTACATCTCTGCTTCTGGGGGTTGTAGCTAGTGATTTTTAAAAATAAGTTTAGAATAAAAATACTAAAGTAGTTGCAGGAACAAACTGCTGCAGGTGCAAATAATCAGTATCAGAAATCTGCTTTTCTAAAGCTGCACGCAAATCAGCTACACTGTCTGCTCAAAGGTTTCAGTTGTCTTACGGTGTTTTAAAGCCACTGATGTTCCAAGCAATGGCCAGAAGCTACTGAAAATTAAAGCCCTTAAAGTGGTGAGATTTATGTATTTACTTACTTTGCAGGAAATAAAAATTAGATAATTTTTCAATTGGTATTTGAAGTACTTTTTGGTCTAGAAAACAATGATTTCCAATATCTTTCATCATGAAGATGTCATTATGTTTACGTTTTACAGATAAATTCAAGTGTATATACATTCCAGTTGCAAATAGTAATTTGAAAAGCATTAAATATATTGCTGAAGTAAAACTTCCTCTCCATTTTCTGGTTCTGTAGGTTCTTCAACGTCTGAGCTGCATGGCACTGAAGAACAAAATATTCCTGGTGGCAAACTTAGGAACTAAGCAACCCTGTGAGCACACAGATCCTCACTGTCCACGTGATGGAAGATACCAGTTCAATACCAACGTGGTGTTCAACGATGCTGGTACACTGGTGGCCACGTACCGTAAACACAATCTGTATTTTGAATATGCTTTCGATACCCCTCCAGAGCCTGACTATCAGCTCTTTGATACCCCTTTTGCTGGCAAGTTTGGTATGTTTACTTGCTTTGACATACTCTTCTTTGAGCCAGCAGTGAATCTAATCAGACAATACAATGTAAAACAGATCGTCTATCCGACTGCCTGGATGAACCAGCTCCCACTCCTGTCTGCTGTAGAATTTCAACAAGCTTTTGCAACAGCTTTCAGTGTCAATATTTTAGCAGCTAATATCCACCACCCTACCCTGGGCATGACAGGGAGTGGCATATACACTCCTGTCAAATCATTTATCTACCACAACATGGACAGTTACGGTGGCAAGCTCATAGTAGCAGAAATTCCTGTCATTAGCACAGATTACAAAACCGATCTGGAGCATAATGAAAGATTCAGAGAGAACGTGCATCATTCATGCACTACTTCTACAAGTACCTCAGGGGGTGACCAAGTTTGCTTTACGGAAGGACAGGAGGCCCATGGCAAAGTATCAGAAAAAGGAAACGAACAGTCGCCTCCCCTGTTCTATGCAGAAATGATGTATGACAATTTTACTTTTGTTCCTGTATGGGCGGAAAAAGGAGAACTTCAGGTTTGTGCCAATACTCTTTGTTGCTACTTAAATTATAAGAGAGATGTTTTAACTGATGAATTATACGCTTTGGGAGTTTTTGACGGGCTCCACACAGTGAATGGCATTTACTACGTCCAGGCCTGTGCATTAGTGAAGTGTGGAGGTCTCAGCTTTAGCACTTGTGGGCAGGAGGTTACACATGCCACTGCTCTGATAGATTTCCAGCTATGGGGAAATATGAGTACTCCTTATATCTTTCCTTTGCTGCTGACGTCTGGTATTACCTTGGACTTTGCTGATCACATGGGCTGGAAAAACAACCACTATTTCCTAAGCAAAAATAGAACTACTAATGGCCTACTGACAGCTGCTCTGTATGGACGATGGTATGAAAAGGACTAGCACAGATATTTAACTGCATCAGATTTTCAGAGTCTATATCTTACCAGGAACTGTTGAATAGCTGTACTTCAGAATCTTCAGGTATGTTTGTTACACGACTGTCTAATAGATCCTACATTTGAAATGATGACCAAAGAGACTACAAACCAAGCGTGTACCTTGGGAGCTTACGTCTTTCCACAAGTAAGTGAATTGCCTTGCAAGTCTAAAGGCTTGTTACAGTGTGTTTGAGATACCTTATATTAGGAAAATAATCTCATTTCAACTGAATTTGCCTCTTTTAATTTAGTTCTTTGGTTCTCTGGGGTTCTGGTGGGAGTGGAAATGAAAGAAGTAGAAAACCATTAAAAAGGGAAAAAAAAGTAGGAAAGGGAATGGCATTGATTACACAAATATATGCAAGAAAATAGATGCATATACCTTGAATAGCATCAGGTTCTGACTTCTGGTTAGAGTGCTAAGGTTTTTTCCTTACTCTCACTCCCTTCCCCCGGCTCCCATTTGAAATCTTTACAATTTACTGGCCACTTGCTTGGCTGTTAGCATCCTCAGTGAGTTATTTCTTACTTTTAATAGTAACTAAGCAAGTGTTACCACTGTGAACATCTGTGGAACAACAGTCTGGGAAGGAGTGTATCAACTGCTACACTGAAACACTAGCCTTCATGAAGGCATAATTTCCATGCTCCTGTGCAAGATGTTTAAATAAAGCTCAACAACGAATCAGCAACTATGTTAGGTACTACTTTAGCACTCTGACTTTCCCATTTTTAAAGAGAAGTCATCGCATGCCTGTTTTGACTTTGAGACAATTCAAACATTGTAAATTCATTCAGTAAGAGCTGTGAAAAGCAGATAATGAATTGTGGGACAGTAGGGTTTCTACATAAACTGTGTGCCAGGTGGCAGTTCCTGCTGTTGAAACACAGCATTCTTTCCACAGCCATAGCTAGATTGGATGCTATAAATACTGTCATGCAACGACAAACTATTACTGCAGTGGAGGTGCTTGCAAAAGGATGTTTAAGGGATATTATTTTGGCCTTAAAATTAAAGAAAATAATTTCTTCTGAACCATTACAACTTTGGGGCTCTCATGGCTGTTATAACTTCATCCGTGTAATAGCTGTTAAGTAACTGACTAATAAACACAATTGTTCCTTTGGGGCATCCTTGTCTTCCAGGTGCTAAATCTGTTGTCCTAGTTGCTGGGAGGAGCTGTGAACAGGAGATGTGTAATTCTCAGTTTGGCTGAGGCAGTTCCAAAATGTGTTCAAACTCAAAGAACTGCAGCAAGAAGTGTATTATACTCTGCTCAACAATCTGCTTTGGACAAATTCACTTTCAGGTTTCATAAAGGAAAACAGTCATACCATTTTCTGAAAAAGGGAGAAGCCCTTAGGAAAGCTGAAGGTCACACAGGCAGAAGAAACATACCCATATGACCATCATTTCCCTTCAATGGATATAAACAGTTTTAGTGAAGCTTCCTAAATGTTTTCTCTCTGGGAGGGAAATCAAAACAGAAAGAGTGGACTTTCTGCCATCCAAGAAACAGATCTTAAATCAAGAACAGCTTTAAATCAACAGATTATTTTTAATGTGCTCAGGATGTGGAAGATGTTTGTACTGCGACAAAAGAAACAATGTGAGAAGGAGCAGGGAACGCTGTCTGTGAGGCATCTTGATACTGCCGAGGGAGATCAGCAAATCAGAAAAGCCCTGGCCAGCTAGGAGTAACAGCACACAAGCCAGAAGTATTAGGGGCTTCTGTATAAGGGATCTGGTGCTGAGTTATCCAGGTAGTTGTGAGGATACTCTGAATATGCTGAAAGCATCTGCCAGAAAATACAGCAAAGAACAGGACTTTGGAGTTCAGTTCCTGAGAGGCATGTGAACAGGCTCAGAATGTCAGAAACTGGTAATGGAGTGGGACAAGCAGTTCAGAACAAAGATCTTCAGAACACGCGCAGTTGGTGCAAGCTTGTACAAGTAGACCTTTACAGGGAGATGACTAGATTAAAGTGACTGAGCAGCAAGAGGCTGCTGCAACCACCACAGAACAGAGGTGCAAAACCTCGTGTGGCTTGGCCCAGCCTTGCCCAGGCTGGGGCCTTTCTTGTAGTATTAATACCCTGGCATCACAGAAAGCCCAAGAGGAGCTTGAGTAATGGACGTTTGGCAGGGAAGAGGAGATAAATAAGAGGGAATGAAACATTACATTTTGCTTTAAAACTGTTACAGTGTCTGAGGCTGAGACATCAGTGTCAGTCCTTCCGAGCTGCGATGCAGTGAGAAGAAAAATCTGTACATTTGTCACTGAAAAGGCTTGGAAGCGAGGGCTTCTTTTGTTCTGTTGTGAATTGGAAGAGCTAAATTTCTGATCACTGCTACTGCAATTTTAACTTACAAGAGAATGTGTTTTTAAATGTTTAATGATATTAATGAATTTAAGACAGCTTGAAAGATTCCTCAGGTTCCATATTATTCAACCATGTTCACAGTTACATGGTGAAATACTGCAATACTCAGCTTGAAAATTGTTAAAATGCAGTACAGGAAGACAGGGAATTCAGTTTCCCATGGTATACAGTGAGTATGGAAGCACTGATAATTTAGACATTGCTTTGTTTGAAGTAAAGCATCAATGCTACAAAATCGGGACGCCAGGTTGGAAAGAGTTCCATCAGGTGAGAGATGAGTCAAAACAGGAAAAACAAAACCACGCTGCAGTTTGGGGATGTTAGTCAAGGCTAACTTTGTTCCCCAGGGAAAAGAAGCAAGACGTTTTGCTGAGCTTCAGATGACTGAAACAGCTGAAAGAAATACTCTTCCCAATGGCTGAAATGTCAGTTTTTCTTTCAGTAGGTTGGTAAGGATGTGTGGATCACAGTAAGGGCCTGCCTGTAGGGCTGTACATGACAGTTTTCTTAAGAACAACCAGTTGTTTTGACGCTTCACATGGATACATCTGGTTCCTTCCTTAACAATCTTCAAAATATATGGATATTATAGTGAGAAGGACAACGTGAAAATAAAGCTAAAGCTTCATCTTAACAAGGGAAATGAACAGATCTGTATTACGTCTATATTTAGAATCTCTGGTTTAAGTCTGTAAAGACCAAGGTTTCGTAAATTCTTACCTTGTCCAATTCATGCAGTTGTCACAGCTGCTGACTTATAAAGCGTTTCATTCCTGAACTGGAAGAACTTTTCTTCAACCATCCATCAACTTCTGCAGCATATTAAAGGAAAAGGAAGTTGTCACCAGTCATTAGAGATTACTGCAAGCAGCCATAATTACCAGTTATCTCTGATTTAAGAATTTATATGAATTCACTGGATAAACTTCAAGAATTTCAATACTTGCTGTTTGTCAACTGATCTTAAAATGTACTTAATGGAGTTTAAATACAGATCTCTGGAAATGGTGTTCAAAGTACTTGTTAGCACTCGATAAAAGCCATTCACTCCAAAGATAATACTCTGCATCTAGTCTGGATAGTTCAGGGAGGATCATCATCACAGATGAACACTTTTAAAGCAAACAACACAGTGGCCTTTGCATTGAGAAGTGGCTAAGTACCACCAACAGAGTGGACAAAGCGGGGAGTGAGGAGACCATTCCTGCGCCTGCAGGCAGAGAACCTTACAGCCCTCCCTCCCCTCACTGCTGTACGCCACTCTGAGCAAAGAGCACGCCCTCCACTTCTGCAGAACTGCTGCTGCTTTTAACATAGCTTTCTGCTTTTAAGATGTGAACCTCACTCTTCCAAATACGGAGTTAGGATTACAAGCTCCCCTGACACATCTGGCACTGTTAAGATGTTTAATTGCATGTTTAGTCGTGGAACTTCTCACAACTATCTGCTCTCAATGGTATTCACTTCTGCTTAGAAGGTTTTACTGAGCTCTCTCAAACTAGAATGTAAACAGAAAATGATATCTGGATTATTACAATATTTCTTGCTTTTAAATGGACAGAATCTTTGGGAAGACAGGAAGCTAATTCATTCTTAAAAACATGATTATGGGTCTGAAGAACTTATGAATGTTATCAGTGAGACATAACATAACAGCTTTGGGTTTTTTTAGCACCCTTTTTTCAGATGTTAACTGGAGCGAAATTTTATATGGCTGTTTTGGAGGAATCCAGGTGCTGGATAAGTAATAAGTAGTAGGAAGAAATAATGAAGTAGGAGGCAAGACTTTAGACAATGTTACAAGGAAAAACTTCATTACAGAGGGGTCACTCCTGAAAGAGGAAAAAGGACAACCAAAAAAAAAAAAAAAAAAAAAAAGGAAGAAAAAAGCTGAACTCTTGATTGTGTCAGGATCAGGCACACCAACACAGCACTCTATGAAAACAAGTTACTCAGTCCAGTAAGTTCTGTGCTAACTTGGCTTTTTCTACTGCATAATGTTTATCCTGAGAACTGAATAACCCATAAAACACAGCAGCAGCCAGAGTGCACAGAAAGCTGATCAGAGCTGGTTGTTGTCATTACTGAAGTCCCTTCATTTTTTTTTCCCCTAGCATAAGAAGGGTTTATTTTATCCCACTACACTGAATCAGCGATCCAGCTGAGTCCTGCTCTTTTCTGGTGAAAACTCAAGTGGTTGTTTGGATGTAGGGAAAAAAGAAGAGGATGCAGTACCATTCTCTGGAAAGCAGCAGACCTGCATTCAGGTATGAAGATTAAAAAAACCCGAGGACACCGCCTGCAGGCAGTATTGTTTTACAGAACCAAGGAACCTTCTGTTTCTTGACCTCTCATTAGGAAAGCAGACAAGAGCAGTGAGTTTTTTAAACAAACTTTGTTCAATTTTAGGAATCATTTTCTAGTAAGAGTCCCACTTACCACTTACCCACTTACAAGGCACAACTGCTGTCCTGTCCATTAAGTAAATTCATGCAAACAGAGATATCCAGGCTCCCTGGGTAAACTCTAAATGATAACACGCAACTCTGAATTCCTAAACAGAGTTAACAACTTGTAGGAAAAATCAAACATCTCAAAAACTTGACAGCTCCATTACAGAAACATCTAACTGTTACCTTCCCAATAGCGCAGGTGCTACTTGCCATTCTGATACAAGTGAGGATGCATGGTTCCATGCTGTTTCAACCCCGCTATTTAGATAGATGGAGTGAATCTCAAAACAGACCAACACGGACCCAAAATGTCAGTCGCTCCCACGGAGTACTTTGAGAGACCAGAGGGAAGCAAACAGAGATCACCATCGCCCTGAAGTCATCTAATTCTGTTCCAAGACAAACACTGCATATGCAAACAACAAACACAGGCACAAATGGTTAAGAAAGGGGTACTTAGAAGAAAGCCTAGAGGAGTAATTAATAATCTAACATTTAGGGTTACCTGAAATTCCAATAGCTCACCTTCAGTTTAGGATTACAAAGCCTTTGGAAAGCAGATCTTATAAATTCTAACAGTTCAACAAAAGAGACTTTGCCATTAGTGCTTAATAGATACAAATAAATTATTCCTTAGTAGAACTCACATTTGGGTTTTATTATATTCCGTAAAATATACAAGAATCTTGAAGTACTGAAAGAGTGCAGGTAAATACAGTATTCAAGCAGTCACTATTTCTATGTACATGCTCATTAATTCTTCAAAAAAACCCACAAAATTATCAAACAGATCAAAATATTGTCCCGTGTTTCCACTTTATGTTCAGAAAACCAGCTGATAATTTACAATATCATAAAGATTTCCAGTTTCACAATACAAAAAGGATAAAAAGGAAATTTGAATCGGTTTGCAGTAATTTATTTGTACTTTACCAGGACACGCAAGGATTCCTTGCACGTACATAAGCCATTTCACTTGAAAAGTAACAGTTGTAGTTAAAGCAGAGCCAAATAAAGTAAATATGCATATTTAACAATGAGACTTCAGCTTGCTTATGTCACTTTTTCATTCTTCAGGCAATTAAAAAAATGCAGTAGTCTGTTATAAATAAAAAAGATAAAAATCTTCAGGTGAGGCTGAACTACATTAGGGGACCTGCTTCTGCTGTTCATTTCTAAATGGAGCACAACAAAGATACACAGCTCTTCCCACAGACCAGACACTGTACTTCTTTCTAATAGGGAAATATACTTTTAAATTCACCTCCCCCCGCCCCGGCAACTCCAGGATTCAAAAAAAAAAGAAAAAAAAAGAAGTGCTAGGGATTTACAATTCCACCTTTACGTGCAATCTTTTCGGTGTAAGGGAGAGGACCAATCGTTGCAAAGAATTCTCAGTCCCAGTTCTGGGGTTATGGAGACATTTCCATTCTCTTTATGCAGTTTCATAGTTTCCAAGTTACGTATTTTAAATTAAAAAAAAAAAAATCTCAATTCAAACCACCAAAGTTTAACAGTCTAAACCTGTGCAACAATGTCCGTTTCCCTCCCCCATCTCCCACCCTTCCCTTGTTTATTACACTGTACATTTTTCACCCTGACTTCACCTTGTTAGCTGGTTTAGTTTTACTATTAGAAAAGTACGACAAGTTCCATTTTCATGTTGTCAAAAAGAAAAAGAAAACAAAACTTAAACATAAATCTGCTTTCTTTCATGGTACATTTAATAGTGCTGGAAGGTTTTTAGATGGTAAACAAAAAGAAAAAAGTCAACACTTGAAACCAAATCTAAGCTTCTTTCCCAGAAGTAATTAAGGTTTGGTTAAATTAACTTTTCAAAGAATCTATTCCAGTTTCCACAACAATGTATTTAATTAAAAAACAAAAACAAAAACAACCTTTTAAGTTATTTGGTCCTTTGGCAGTTTGCAGCACAAACAATGCCTACTGTACCAAACGCTTTTATTGCCTTCAAAATGATTTTCGTTTTATTGACAATATTTAAATCTAGTATCCTCTGTGTTGTACAACAGTGTCGTTCATTTACATCAACGAGGGTGCCCAGTCTGCAGAAGTTACTCCTGGCACCAGAAACAGAACGGTAGAACAGTTCAATAAAGCAGTTTTGACATTCTTCAAATTTTTTTTGCCACGGTTTCCAAGAATTTATTCAAGAATTTCTGCTTCGTCTGCAAAATATGCTCTTAAAAATCCTTCCAGAGTCTCATGGATTTTGTTTTATGCAACCACAATAAAAAGCATCTTCCAAAGGTCGGTCCTCTTTTTGCATTCCAATTCCAACAGCTTTTTTCAAAAGCCCAGATGTGACGACTTCCAGCATTAGGGGTCACTCTTCAGCCCTACGAAATGCAGCGTTCAATAGGTCTCGGAATCTGAGTCATTGAGTTCGTCTTCTTCTGTATAGGGGTAGCCATCCTCCCTGCCAATATTGTTGAAAGTACAGTAAGAGCTATGATCACTCCTCATGATTGGCAAGGAATCGAAGGTGACAGTTTTAGAGGTGTTGGTGTAATGATTAATGGCATTGAACGTAAGGGAAGGCAATGCGCTGCTTGATGAAACGGGCATCATCGTGGCCAGGATGAGCGCGAGGCAATCAGCCACATCCTTGTTGGGTGCACAGGCCAGAGCTGGTGTGTAACCTGGGAGCCGAGAAAAACACAACAACAATGTACAAATGTGCTCAAGGTCGTGTCATCTTTCAGCTGCAAAAACATTTCATTTTACTTAGTTCCACACTGTTTGAAAAGGGCCATAAAATTAAATACATCATAAGGTTTTTTGTTTTGTTCGTTTGTTTGTTTTTACAGCTTTCAGTTACAAATGCGTCCCAGAAGTCAGAGTTCTTTGGAACAGAGATGTCAGGGTTTTTCAAACAGTCAGATGTTCTCAGCCAACCACAAAGCCTGGTTCTGGAAACGGTGAGGAAGTCAACTGGCCAAGGGGATGGAACTAAGTGCACTCACCAGAGAGTCACTGCAGAAACTACACAACATGAAATATTTCTTCACCCTGAAGCTTGCCTATCGCTGTCCATCACAGCATGAGCACAACCGCAGGTGACAGCTAATTCTGCTGAGCAGACTAATGGCCATGTGCATTTGAGAGCCTGAAGTCCCACACTACTCCCACTTCACAGCTTGAAGGTGTACAGCATCTAAGTTACTGGAATGCATTTCATAATGCACAGCGTTATGGTAAGCCACATGATAGGCTTCTATTCAGATACTTGGAAAGCATGAAAAATGAGATAATGCTTATTTTACCAGCAAGTATTGCAACCACTAAGGAATCACCTTCATTGCAGAAATGATCCAGGTCAGGTTTTAGGACACGGTTCAGAAATAGTTACCACGAGGTGAAAGCACACTGCACAGAATTTATAAACAGACAGGCCCCTGGTGGAAATTCATTGCGGCTAGGACATAAGCAAACAGCAAGCAAGAGACAGCCTCGACTAAACAGCTCAGAGTCAACAGTGACAGTCTGCAGAAGCAGTGGAAGAAGTGGGTATTTCAGGTAAGACAATACTCATTCACCTCTGGAACAGAGCATCCCACTTTGTCTTAAAAAATAAAATTGAAGGTCAACAAAAAAACCTGTTTCTGTAAAAAAACAACCACAACTCTAAAGCCCAGAACTTACACTAATATTCAGGTTTAGATCTTGAGCTTCCATAACTAGGAATGAAACACCATATTCTAGTTTTTTCCCTCGCTCTCTCTCACCTCAAAGTATTCATGGCTTTGTCTACACAGCGCTCTGAGATGGGACATTCACCTCAGAGTATTCTCTATGAATACTCTCAAGGCTGCTCGAGATTTTATAAGCAGTGTAATTGCTGTTAGAAAGAAATGCTAGGAACCACAGAGAGGAATTAGATTAGGTGGCACTGAGGAGTTGCCTTAAATTTAAAATATTAGCAGATTTAAAGAGAAGCGTAAACGTTAGTTAGATCCTCCGGCTTCCAGAGAACTTGACTTCTGTATGGACAACTATTATGTCAAAGATTCACCCAGCACGGCACTGATGGGCTGCACGTGACGAACCCACAGAAAACACAGATGATGTCTCCAGTTGGCATACTTGTGATGAGAAGCCGAAACTCAAAAAAAAATGTTTCCCTGTATTTACATTCTAGGCAGTTTCATTTAGCAGCTACCCTTTACCCTATTTCAGGGGAGGAATGATCCTTAAATCTCCCATGTCAATTTAAGCAGTGCAATTTGAGAAGCCCTGTAAAAGGAAAGTCACAGCAAACATCAAGGGAGGACAAGCTGTCCAAAAGGGAAATCTAGTTAGAACTATTAATCAGGCACGTCCTGTCTGAAAAAGACAAAAAAATCCCACAAAAATGTAACAAAACAAGAAAACAACCATAAAAAAAACCCCAAAAACCAAAACAACAACAACCCCGAAACAGCTATTGCTTTTAGTTACAAGGCATATTGAAATCATAGATTTAATATGTGGAAATATGTAAATAAGAAGTCGGTAGGTCTCATGTACTTGTGTCCTTACAAGGTCTGGGATTTATTCTGAGATTTTAAAAATTCCATTACGTTTTCTTACTCACGTGTGACAAAAAGCTCTAGCGAGCCAGAAGCTTGAGACCCAGTAACAGATCTGTAATTCACACTCACTTTTAAAAGCCAACACCAATACATCTACCCCAGACAAAATGGGTGGCCATTCCATCCAGCTTAACAAGTGAAAGTTTTACTCTACCTTGACTATTACGTTTTTCTGTTTCCAATACACCCGTGTATTCATAGTACACACATTTTCAGACCATACACTTATACCAAATATTTCCACCATGAGCTGCATTGTTCTGAAAGCTTCCCTTCCCCTCTGCTAAAATGACCCATCATCAACATGCTGCTTTTTCTAGGGGGGAACCTACTGGAAGGTTCATATGAAATTTCCACACAGTTACTGCGTTCAGTGAGTTGAGTTTAAAAGCAGAGCTGCTTATGGGGAAACAAAGTTAAATTCATGCTTACCGTTTTCATCCACAGCAAGTACACTTGCTCCCTTTCCTAAGAGTTCTTGAACTACAACTGTTAGTCCATTTCGAGCAGCAACATGCAGAGGTCTGTGAAGACAAACAAACTGGTAGATAAACCTTAGAACAAAACGTAATACACAAGGCAGATAAAATGCATTGCGTTGAATGATTACTGACGTATTTTTACTTGTATGTTATTTATACATTACCAAATATAGGAGATACAAAGCGGAGATGGGAAAAACTAACAAAGCCAGTTTCTTGCTGCAGACAATTAAGACAGAAATAGTTCTGTATTTTCATTATTATTTTTTATTAGTGGAACCACATGTGAAGAAGTAGCTGCTGGAAATGATCCACCTGCTTATGAGTTTCATCACAATAAAAAATTAGTCACCTATACCATCCTGTTAATAAACCCTTCATTGAATGGTTTTAATAGATCGTGTCACATCTGAGATCTCTGTGTCACCAGCAATAATCATCAGAATACAAATATTGGTACATTATTTATTGCATATTAATGCTCCAAGACACGCAGAAGCATTTCATCAATCTCCCTTCCAGAAACCACCACATTCCTTCGTGACCAGAGATAAAAAATTCAGACTGCATAAAGCAAGGAGAAAAACAAATTACTTTTGAAAACCTCAATCTATTAACCATGTCTTGTGTGGTGTCTGGATGTATCAAGGAAAGTGCAACTTTACCACACCTACTCTGATTACATCTTTTTAAAATGAAACAGTTTTCCAGAATCGATTCCCACTGGTTTAAAGAATCCTACCACCACTCTGCAGGAAACAGAGTAATCAGCTTCCTTCCACTCTGCTTTCTCTTGCCTATCTCTCAGAATAGTTGGTAAGACTGTAGGGGTTTGAACATGGCAGATTCCGGAAGGGATGCAAGGCCAGAGAAATGTACGAGTTACTTGGAAGTTTTGGTGTTTATTCTAAATGCTCTGTGTGATAACATTCTAAAGGAATCCAAGAATTCATGTGGCGTAACTTAGCTACTTCTCAGGTGTCAAGTATTGCCTACAACACAAATACTTTCTTCAAAAGGAAAAAAAAATAAAAATGCAGAAAAGTTATTTTAGTAGCTCATTCTGAAATACATTTCACAGTACAACTTAGGCATTCTAAGCTTTCCCTATAACTGTGCTAACAAAATAGGCTGAATTCTATTTGAAGGTAGATCTTCAGGAAGCACTGAGAATCCTGAGGGTGGTCAGGCATGGAACAGCCTTCTGAGGGCAGTGCTCATGGCCCCAGCATGCTGGAGTTCAAGGAGCATTTGGACCATGCTCTCCAACATACAACTTGAGTTTTGGGCGGTTCTTTGTGGAGCCCAGAGTTGGACTTCATGATCCATCCTTGTGGGTCCCTTCCAACTTGGAAGGTCTCAAAATTAGGTCTCAATTATATTGAGAATATAATGTAGAATGATAAAACAATATTGAATGGAAAACAAAGTCTGCCATCTCAGTAATAGATAAATTTACCAACAGAAAGCATGCTGAATAATACAAGCACACTTAGCTAGGTTTTGATGGTTAGCTATGGAAAAAAAAACATAATTTGCCTCCAATGAATTTTAAAAAACCTGAATTTTAAGTGAAAAATTATTCAGTTTGTAAAACAAATACACTGGTGTGCAGATAATCTCAACGGATTGCAGTAATCTCACACAGGATTCCCTGAATCACAACACATTAAGATTTATTTCTTATCCTTTTCACTCAGCTAAAACTAGAAGTCCAGGTCTGGACAATATACCTACTCACTTCAGGTTGGTCCAACTCCTGGTATTCAGCAATTCAAACAGAATTCAACCAATTTAGAAAAAAAAATCTGCAAAAATATTTCTCTTTATAAGAAAGTCTTAGCAAAACACCCCAAAAAGTAATCTGAAAAAAATCCACTCCCTGGATACATACGTTTGCAAGGCTGCGTTGGTGGCATTGATGAGGTTTCTGTCCGTAATCTTCTCCAGTATTAACAAGGCACTAGTTTCATGACCCTTAATACAGAATAAACATTTGTCACATAGCAAATAACCTTCAAAAAAAGCTTTGAATGCCTTTCCAAAGTAATAAGTTCTTATCACAGAAACATAGAATGGCCTGGGTTGAAAAGGACCTCAAAGATCATCTAGTTTCAACCCCCTGCTACGTGCAGGGTCACCAACCACCAGACCAGGCTGCCCAGAGCCACATCCAGCCTGGCCTTGAATGCCTCTGGGGATGCGGCATCCACAGCCTCCTTGGGCAACCTGTTCCAGTGTGTCACCACCCTCTGTGTGATGAACTTCCTCCCAGTATCTAACCTAAATCTCCCCTTTCTCAGTTTAAAACCATTCCCCCTTGTCCTATCACTATCTACCCTCATAAACAGCCATTCCCCCTCCTGTTTTTATGCTTCTTTCAAGTACTGGAAGGCCTCAATGAGGTCTCCCCAAAGCCTTCTCTTCTCCAAGCTAAACAAGCCCAGTTCCCTCAACCTTTCCTCAAAGGAGAGGTGCTCCAGCCCTCTGATCATCTTAGTGGCCCTCCTCTGGACCCGCTCCAAGAGCTCTGCGTCTTTCTTGCACTGAGGGCCCCAGGCCTGGGCACAGTACTGCAGATGGGGCCTCACAAGAGCCAAGTAGAGGGGGACGATCACCTCCCTCTCCCTGCTGGCCACCCCTTTTTGAATGCAGGTTGGCCTTCTGTGCTGCAAGGGCACTGCTGGGCTGCAAGCAAACACTTATTTGTAAACAATGTTTGGTAACACAAAGTACCAACGAGTACCAGTGAGGTCAGACTATGCACGCACCTTGCTGCAAGCCAAATGGAGCGCTGTGTTCTTACAACTATCTTGCAAAGTCAGATCAGCCTTAGCACTGCTAACCAGCACCTCTGCAAGAAATAAAGGTTTGTATTAAGTAAAAGCACAGTCTGTAAAGTTCTAATAGTTTACATTTGTGCAAAATGAATATCATATTTTAACAAAATATATCCACAATAATCAACTGATAAGGCAACTTCATCTGTGGTAAGATCAACACACTGAACAGGAGAAATAGATACTTTACCAACAGTATTGGTCTGTCCATTTTCTGCAGCCATCATTAAAGGTGTTTTCCCAGAAGCATCTACAGCATTTACTTGAGCATTGTGACTGAGTAGAAGCTGCAGACACTCAACATGATCTGTAAAAGCTGCTGCATGAAGAGGGGTCCTGAAACAGATCACACAGTGACGCTCAGCTGTGCTTTCTACAGACACACGGACTGTCATCAGACCTGACTGTAGGTGCAGAGACTGGGCAGTCACTCCCACTGATCAGATGGGATCAGGAACATTAAGAGCTGTGACTGGTGCCTTCAAGAGATCACCTTCAAGTTTCAAATACATAACTCTTATCTGTGTAGTGCACAGTACAGATAGAACTTGATTCACAAAGGAAAAGTACACATAAAATAATACTCATGAAGTGATGCAATTTTAACCCTGCCTACACAACAAAAAGCCCATTCAGGTTTACTGAATCAGAACTAGATTAAAAAAAATTTTTTTTAACTCAGAATTTAAAACAATCTTTAAAGAATAAATAAGGGGGAAGTAGGAAATAATCTGAGTAGCCATTAAAAAACACAAACAACAGAATTTAGCAGAGTGAATGCAACCACTACATACATTCTTCCACCATGCAGATGCACTCTTACCTTCCCTTTGAATCTGTTGAATTTACAATACCAGCACCTAATGTATCAATTAACATTTCTGCAGCACCTTCATTGTCATTTATCCTATAAAGAATTAAACAAGCTGTTATTTACAGAATGATAAATCTTTTGTTAAATACCATGATTAAGTCTACGAAGAATAATTTTGCTTTTCCTTACACAGCACAATGCAATGGACTGAAAGAATTTCCTTCCATTTTTTGGAAAACTTCTTGTTCCAGGAGAAGTTCTACACAACTGTCGTGACCTGAAGTAAACGCAGAGATAGTTTAAAAAGAAATAAAAAAAGGAAAAGAACTACTTATGATTTAGAAGAAATATTTATCTAAATTAGATTGAGCAATATTTTAAGTTTTAAAGTAGTTGTAAAGTATTAGTAATATCTATCTCAGTGTTAACAATTACACGCATTTAACTGTCAACCCATTTGATGGAGGAGAAGCTCTGCATTAAAAAGAATATGTGCTTGCTAGGAGAAACCAAGTATACAAGAGTGTGAAAACATTTGTATTTCTGTAACTGATGAACCCCACTTTTTCCAAGACTAAGACAATAAAATGAACAATGGGACATTTTATCTGTAACAATCCAACAGAAGCATCTGGGTACTTCTTCACACCTGGAAACCATTTCAACTACAATTCAGTAGTTTGCTTTGTTAAGTTATGAAGATGCTTCCTATTTAAGGCATCCAAAGCTATTTATACATAAACTTCATTTTGTCACTTGTCTTTGCTAATTACAGTTAATACGAAATCAAGTTTGGATGTACATGACTGACTGCAGAATAAAATAAAACGTAAACAATTTGTATTAGTCAAAATGAAAGCTGTCCAGAAATGGCTAGCACCTCCCCAGATACGTTACCAGAAGTGTCTGTTCTTAATTAAACTGTTCTTAATTAAATGATTTCCAGGTCCTGACACAAACATAACACAAACATAACACTGCATCCAGCAACACTAATGCACTGTTTTGTTCCTCAGCTTTTCCCTCTAACTGTTGACTCCCTCTGCAGTTACATCTACATTCTGACATTTAACTTAAGATTTCAGATATGAGATACATGATTTTAAGCAATACAGTATTGGCCCTCAATTCATTGAAAAGGGAGATTTACAAGTATGTGAAGATTACTGTCCTGGAAGTAATAAAAATAAACATGACATAACAGCCCTGTACATTTTCACCCAGAAAATGCCCAACATTATAGAAAAAAATCTTTTCTTTTTGGCTCATTTGATTCTCAATTTTTATTTCATTGTCGAATACTTAATTGAGATTCAGAATGCTTTGATTGTATAGGAAATCCTTTGTGAGACACTATGCCTACAGAGAGATACATTCCCCCCCAGCATGCTTTCATGTTTACCATTATAACAGGCCCAGTGCAGCGATGTATAGCCATGATTGTCTGCTATCGCAGGTATTGCATCCACAGATGTAGCTGACTGCAAGAGAGCTCCTAGAACACCTATATGTCCACATGCAGCTGACAAGTGTATAGGGGTTCGCCCCCTACAGTCTCTTAATAAGGACTTAGCACCATGTTGAAGTAGTGCTTCCACACATTCCTCATGCCCAGTAACTGCCTGAGAGAAAGAAACGAAAGAACAAGTTCGCAAATATTCATGTGGAGTGTCAAGCTGTATAACTGAACTAAGCAAACTGCAGGGAATGTCTTAAATTTTTCAGTAATAATAAAATAAACATAGTTACTGTTTTTAACATTTGGAAACAGCCACTCTGTTGGAAAAGCAGCAATGTACTTTTATATTCACGAGAGGATAATTTATTGGAGTTATACTGAATGAACTACTCATCCCTAGGGCTAGGTCAGTTATCTTTCAAAGATTTAAAAACAACAACAACAAAACAGAAAACCCAAACCTATTTGGCACATATAACAATTTTCTTCCATCCATTAACACGTCCCCCACCCCATGATAAAAAGTCATAGTTCAGGTCTTCTGCAGCCAACAGCTTATAGCAACATTATGAGCCTCAGGAAATCCAACAGAATTCTGAGGTTATGTAGCAAACAAGCAAAAGGTAGCCTTGAAAACAACTAAAAAGACAATTTAAAGCTAAGAATGGCATTATCAAAATAATAAGAAATGAATTAGTGCTACAAACTAAGCCTGTATTTTAACTCAGTGTGTACAATACTGGAAAAGACAGAAAGGCAATATTCT
Organism: Lagopus muta; assembly: GCF_023343835.1. Lineage (NCBI taxonomy): Eukaryota > Metazoa > Chordata > Aves > Galliformes > Phasianidae > Lagopus > Lagopus muta. The sequence continues at coordinate 33,564,397 of NC_064439.1, forward strand.
CTTACCCCTCTGTGTAACGCTGTCCTTCCCCACTTATCTTTGGCATCTACGTTTGCTCCCTTGTTGAGAAGTGAATAAACACAGTCTGTGTGCCCATTGAGAACAGACAACATCAAAGGAGTCCTACACAGAGAGAGAAATTAAAGCATAATTTACACGGAAATGTAACAGACCACTGCTCAGCTGAAATATGAAAAACCTGTACACACACACACACACACAATGGCTGAGGTTGGCAGAGATCTCTGGGTCCACCTGGTCCAGCTCCTCCTCCAGCAGGAACACCCAGATCAGGCTACCCAACCTCATGTCCAGGTGGTTTTTGAAGATGCTCACCAAAGAGGCTACAGAACCTTTCTGGGCAGACTGTGTTCTGCCACCCTCACAGCAAAGAAAAGCATTCTGATGTTCAGATGGAACTTCCCATGTTTCAGTTTGTGCCTCATCCTGGCACTGGGCACCATCAAAGAACACTGGAAATCTAGATTTTCCATAAGCTTCTCTAGCACTACCTTTATTCCAAGAATGCCAGGAGATTCAAGAAAATCAATTAATTTCCACTGATTCAGAATTCATGATTAAAGTATTCACAATTGAACAAGACATTTTTCACTGCCAAAGCTGTTTATTGTAAAATATGCACTCCTTTGTCTTTGTTCAAATAGCACCTCATTTGAAAGCAACAAACTAAAAATCACTGATATAAAATCATATTTATTTTTGCCCTTCTATAAAATGATGTAATTTGTGAATACTAGATTGTGTATTTTTAAAACTTACTGTCCATTTCCATCTTGAATGTCCACTGCATTCTGTGGTTCTGCATTTCCTATCAACAGTCGCAAACATTCAGAGTGACCATTTGTAGCTGTAAAACATCAAAATACCAGTTTTACAAGAATTGTCTTCAAGTATGCAGCAGAAAGACAACAGTAACTTGCCCATGCTAACACCCCACAGCTTGAGAAGCCAGTGTACAGCTTTATCACTGATATAATTGATTTTCATATATAAAACATGTAGTATATATTAATAGATAGGAATAAAAAATATGAGCACTCAATGATTTCAGATATGAGGTATTCTCAATTATATTGTATTGCACAGAATCAACTGCAACCGTCAATTCCCAACAGGAATTTATTTTTGACATGCAAATTGGGTTGCACACATCAGCTGTAGGAGTATATGCTTACACACTGTCCACAAGAAGGAATAACTAAATATAATATCAAATGTTATACCTGTGCCTTAAAACAAGCAAACATATACACAGTCATACACAGAATTTGTTAGCAAGTGTAGCCATGTAGCTTATAACAGTAATGCCAATTCAAATAAGCCTATTTTCAAAGACAGGAAAAAAAAAAGAGAATAAGGATGACTGCCATATTTTGAGTTTATAGATGTTTTCCTGGAAGTCAGTAAGAAAACATCGTGAAGGTTTGCTATTATTTGAAAATACGCAGTAAGGAGTGATTTAAAAACATGGAAGAAACAGAACACAGTTTTCTAGTCTCTTCTCAAACTGATAGCAGTATTTTACAGCCAGGACAGGCAACACAAATCACGCATCTAAATTTGGGCTGTGTGAAAGATGAGGAGAGAAACAAGAACATACTGCTGACACCTCTCAGTGCAATCAGTCTTGTTAGCTGAATGGACACGGTTGGAACTGAATGGTCTCACGCCCTTTTCAACCCAAAACATTGCATGCACCCTTTTAGAGAGTAGCATGGAATGGTAATTCACAAGCTAAAATGATTTATGGGCTTAATACAGGTTTCCACTGTAAATGCTTTGTTACCTTTATTTATATAATCTATACCTACAAGTATACAAAAATCTAGAAGTCTTAACAGTAACCCAAAAGCGATCACTCGTTCCTTAACGCCATCTCTTAGAACGCAAAGAGACCTCCAAAGATGAAGGAAGATCCACTTCAAAAGCCAAAATGTTAGAGTGTGTCAGTTAGCACAAACCTGCTGCATGTATTGGGGTTCTCTTTACAACATAATCTTTCACCAAGATTGATGCTCCCTGATTAATGAGCACATCTACACATTCGACGTGTCCCTTGAAGGCAGCAAGATCCAGTGGCGTCCTTCCATTGTTATTCCTCACATCAAGGTCTAGCAGCGACTGCACCAGCACTTCCAGAGCTTGATGGTGGCCGTGGTAGGCCTAAGAGAATGAGAAAATTCATCAGTTTTCCCACGACTACATAAACAAAACAGTGAAGACATTATTTTTATTTTTACATTTGGAAGAGCTCCTGACACAGCATACAGATCATCACAAAGTATTTACAATTAATTCTGAAAACTCTCTCAGCAGGAAGGTTGGTGCTTCTTCATTTTGTTCTTCAAATAAGCAACAAAGCATTTTCATAAAATCTTCCCTGCCTCCAATCTGTAAAACCATCAGTGTTCTGAATGCTGCATGTTACATTCCTTATACTGAAGTTACATAATCCTCAGACTATTTCAAGTGAAGAACATACGCAAGCACATTTAACTCCTATGAGGTTTTAAATAAAACAGAAAAAAAGGTGTAAAGTTCTGTAGGTAAAAAATACAGTACAATTAGCTACCATAATTGGTAAAAAGAGAAGGGCCTTAGAAAATGAAACAGAAAAAGGTAAGAATAGATATACAAGGATAAAACAAAACAGAAAATGTAGTTAAGCATCAAGACAAAGCATCAAATAAGTAATGAAAATAAACAACTTCAACTATGGCTTTATAGCTTCCATAGTCAACTCTGAATTTCTTCTCGTAGACATAGGAGCTCTATTTCCAGAAGAAGAAATTTCCAGGAACAGTCTCTTTAGCAGCTTTCTTTTACCAGTATGAGATTACTTTTCCCTTAGCCATATATATAGCAATATACGTACTACGTGAGACCCAGGCTATTTTCAGAAAGTACATTGAGGTTTTTCCACTGCTGGAAGTCCAGTGAAAAGAATAAAGTTACACACTGAGCTGTTTTTCAGTTCCCAACTTCTTGACAGTTTCAACAGGTTCGCTCTTCTCCTACTGTTTTTGCAGTTTTGCACAGGTATGGAAGATAAACATTTCTCATAATAAATGATGATGGTAAAAAAAAAAATCCATTATTTGTGGAATAAGTTTTCACAAAAGTTTAATTAATATAATTCATAAAATAAAACTTAATCATATGAATCAAAGCGAAGGCAGTTCCACAAAGCAAATTTCAAGTGAAAAGCAAAAATCATCCTATATTCAGGGTGATTATGCATTGTGTTTTCAGGTTTAATTTATTTTATTGGCATAATTCAAACCAAACCAAACAACACCAAACCCAAAACCGGAATGAATCAAGACTATGCCAACAACTCTTGCAATTAGAGGAGGACCCATGACAGACTACTGAAATACTTACAGCTAAATGCAGTGGACTTATAGGTGCTCTGTTGTCTGAATCGTTCAGCATGTCAGTACCTGATGTTTCCATTAGCTTAACAGAGAAAAGTCTGAGTGAGTACAGAACTCATCACCTTTAAAAACATTCAGCAGTAACTGCTAGCTTCCAGTACACACAGATTAAAAAATAAGACACAATATTAGGAAAAAAAAATAAAAGACTACCATTTCCTTAACAATTCCAGATTCGTTCCAATTTTCTAATGGCTTTGAACTGCAATTACTGCAACCCCTCCCCCATACTCATCTCCTAAAGTTGCTTAATTTTGCCCAATAATGCAATAATCAAATCAGAAATTAGTGTAAAATTAAGACTTCCCAAAGCAATCGTATGAAATACATAGATGACATTCACATGAAAAGGAATTTCAGGATTGGTGAGAAGAACAATTGCAGGGAAAAAAACGCATATATATTTCTATTTGACACTTTCAAGTGTCTTTCAAGTTTTACTCCTGGGTCTTTTTCATGACTGTGTTTAGCTTTTTATGGTAGAAGATTCAAACACAGTGTGAACACCCAATATATTCAGATCGCTACATTTTCGCGATCACAATGTTACAGCAGTCATACATAAGTTTAAATCAGTTCATGGCTTAAAAATACTTTTATATTTTACAATGCTGAACTGCAATTAAGTCTTCATTGCAACTGAAATTAAACACAATACATCCAGGCACTGCAGAAATGTTTAACTGCAGTATTTTTAAAATGATGTGTTCCCTTTTGCTGCCTAGTACTTTAAAAGTGAGAAATCACACACACTTACAACATCTAGAGGCGTTTCACTTGCAATCTGCAATTAAAAACATTCAGAATTTTTATTTTAATACACTTGAATATAAAAGTACAATCTGCATAAAAATATTACACTGCACAACACAGAGCAGACAAAATTCTCTCATATCAACTAAGATGCATGTTTTGCCAAAGGATACATTAAAAATGAACTGGAGGCCCTACTATCTACAATTCAATTGTAAGGCTGTTAATTCACTCTTACTGTGGAAACTAATTTAAGGCACCCTTACTGGACAGGTTTTCCCTATATTTAAATTTACTTGTTCAGATGAAATCCCCAAAATTTCTTAACACTCCTCAGGAGGATATGTGTGGGTATTTTACTTCAGCCATAAGGAAAAAAATTTAACAGTATATTCTAAATTAAAAAAAAAAAAAAAAAGGAAAACCAATATCACATATCCTCAACCAGTCTTACCTTATCTCCAAATATGCAATCTTTTTACACCAGTTTCTACCACCTTAGCTTTCCATCTTGCCTCTATTTTAAGAGTTGCAAGTGTTTAAAGATTTATTCTCACAGGAGCTGAAAACCACTAACAACCTAAGCTGATGTGAAGAATGAAGATGGAGGAATGCCCTGCCTTTGCTCTGTGAGGACAGTGTTACATCCTTCACCTGTAATAAAGTTTTCTTACCAATTCAAGACATAAGCGATGGCCGTAAGCAGCAGAATAATGAACTGCATTGTATCCTTGCTTGTCTCGGATCCCTGGATTGGCATCATTTCTTAGCAAGTATTCCAGGCACCTGTTTAAATTGAAATATGGAACCATATCTCTAAACGTTGAATTTCAAGTTTATAGTAAGTGATAAATCATTCCAATCCAACTGGAAAATAGAACGTAACAAAGAAGACTAGCAATTTAGCACACCATTTTGGCTGGGACTAAAAACACCTCACCGAGTGCACTGAGTGCTAAGGCCAATCACAAAGTTCCCAGAATCTGAAAGAATCCTCTGCGTACATCCAGAACCTTCTGAACCACGACTTGGCTACAACTAATATCCCATGGCTATTTTTCTCTTAGATAACACAGCTGCTGATACTTTCATTAATATAAATGATTACTATTTTTGTATTTTATACAATATATCAGTATGTTTTTCTGCACCTAATATGGAAGGAAAAGAACAAACAGCTGAGTTCTTCAGAATCGTGTTCAGTAGTTGTCACACTGACTCTATTCCACTTCCAGACACTAATTATTGATTTATATATATACACACTCTAAACACAGTTGATGACATACTCATATCCTACCAATCATTCCTCTTGTAACCTGAGGTTGTAAGGCAGAATGCAATCAGCAGTTTCAAGCACTGACACTCAAGCCAGGAGGATGAGAAATGGGATAATGATGTCAGCTCTCTCTGTCTTAAAGAACTAGTACTAGTTTTTGTTAAGAAAGACTTCATACACAAACACTACACCATTCCCATGCGTTTGTAATTTCATACTGCTCACCACTTAACCAAAGTTTTGCAAGCAACAAGGAACATCCATGGCCTTATCTATCTAAATTTCTTTACTTCTGTACTTTGTGAATTTGACATTTTGCAGAAAACTCAACGTGCTCTGCAAGAAGTCCTTTAAAGTTGTCAAGTAGCATTCTAACAAATAAAAAAATCAAATCAATTGCTTTACTGTTTCTTTTTCACTCAGAAAGATTAACTTTGCATCTTTTGAATACTTGAGTGTCTTCAATAGGCCTCTCAAAAAGGAGATAAATCAAAATTTCTGAATGCACAAATAAATGTAGCTTATTTCCCATTCATTTAGTGGTGCACTATTAAATAATTCTAATATATGTAGCAAGATCATGTTTTTTTCCCCTAACATTCTGCTTAGCTGGCTTTAATCTGTGAGCATCTTTCTCCAATATTGCCAAAGTACAGCTTACTGGGTGTACATTCCAGATCCGAAGCATTTGCAGACAGAAACAAACAGGAAAATAATTTTCAACAAAAACATCCTTGTCTCAAAATTTGGTCTTGAAAGAATCTGAACAAAAACCATAAAAACACACTGGAATTTCCATATACTTGTAGATCGCTTCCTGACATTTTTCCCAGGCTTTGTATTCCAAATCAGCAATTGCTTTTAGCTTAATTTCTATTTTGAATATGAGCTGAGCAGCACTGGCTTCCCAGCTGTTCCTAATCATCTTGCTGCATCAGCATTAAAAGCTGCTCCCTTGGGCTGTCCTGCTCTGTAGTCCGACTTGCAGAGAGCCAACTATTAATCAGAACAATAAAGCTTTTCAGATATCTCCTAAAGCTCTGCAATATTGCCATCATAATTTGCAACTGTCCCTTCTATAAGGGTTTCCTTCTAGAAGGAAAAAATGCTGCTATTTGAAGAACTACTGCAGTTTGGAAGTTTTCTCAGCAACTGTGAAGCTGAAATTAACCTTAGCTCAACATGTGGAAGAGGCCGGTTTAGTAATAGGTATCAGTGTATTAGTTTAAAGACCAATATATAGTTTAGGAAAAGGAATCAATGAGTTCAAGTTCTAATACTCTACAGCTTAGCTGTGCTTGGTGTGTGAACAACCTTGCTATTCTTAACTATCCTGCTACACAGGAGCACTGGAGTCATGACAGACTACTTTTATCTTTGCATGTACCAGGTGCAAGGACTTCTTCCCCACATTTCACATATATTGCTTTGGGATTCAGTGCACTAAGATAGCAAAAGTTGCTCATTATGGTGTAACATGCAATGGAAGTTTGCCCAGCTGGGGAAGAACAGTCAAAGGACAGCCAAAAGTCACTGTGATGAAGCTGATGGTGGAAAAATGAGGAGAAAGGAAGTGCTCTAAAGCCACCAGAGGCCGCTATCACGTGTGTCCAGAGGGATATTAACATATATTAATGAATTTTTGAGAAAGAATGAATATGTATGCCAGTGTATTAACTATTTAAATGTAGAACCTGAACTCTGAGAAAGCAGGTTTGATTTGTCAAGTCACCTGGTATGTGACTTGAGGAGTAAAGGAATGCTGTTTTCTCATATGACTCTGGAGTCAGAAAGTTTTCTTCCCAGATTTCAGATGACACATGTAAGAGTGCAGTTAAAGAAGTACTATCTCAACAAATCCCATTTGCATTTGAATGCATTTGTATAAACTGTCAGACAATTTTCTTTTGAAATTTGTCTTTATGTAGAAGAGGCATTTACTTGAAAAACATGAGTTACACGGCCATGAAAATATTCCTTATTTATCCTTCAGTGTCCCATCAAATTACAAGCCTCACTCCAAAGGCTACTCCATCTTTTAAAAACTGTTGTACTCAAACAAGATGATACAGCATCAAAAAGCATCACTTTCCAGGAAGGTGCCTCTATATGCCTTTGAAATGGGATGCTGCACACCAGTCTGTTTTGATCTCCGTCTGAATGTGCACACACAGAAGAGACTCTCCTCTTAAGCCTGTTACATACACTACAACTGACACTCAATGAACCTTATTAATTTTGTGCTATCTGCATAAGCTTCACGTGTATGCACTAACATTATTCCAATTTACATACGTACCATCATTAGTTACAAAACTAACACACACAAAAGGCACTTATGGATTTATAAAGGCCTTTGGATGCACTTTGTTAACACAAGTTTAACTACTTCACAAAAAGTTATACCAAGACAGTTCTAATGCTGAACATGAATAGCTTAATCGAATCCCAAATGGATAAAGTGGTCTCATAGTTAAATGTCTAGATCATCTTTATCCTGGTATAGGCCTACTGTTATTCACAGATTAATTTGACAAAGTATTTCTGACTAACTACGCAGATTTGGGGGCAAAGTGAAGAACCCTCCACAAAACACCCCATCACCATTCATCAAAGTTTGATCTTGGAAGTAAAACGACCCCACTGGTTACAGCCATCAGAAAGTTACATAGCACCCCCCGCCCCAGACAACATTTACTCAATCATTACTACACAGCAGCTGGGATCAAAACCTCTGCTCGCCATCAGGACACCCACTCTACAGCATGTAATAAAAAATTACAACACATTCATTTATCTCAGAAATATTTTCCATACAATGAACAAGTCGCTGCCAGTTTTAACCTTTAAAAAAATGTAAAAGATGCGTTCAGCAAAGGGAGGATGCACCCAAAAGTCCCAGCTCAGATGTTTCTAAAGATAATTTCTGCAGGACAAAGCGTGCCACACTTACTTTCCATCTGTGTCTGATGCGGCTGCATAGTGCAGAGGTGTACAACCCCTCTCATCAAGGTCGTTCACACTAGCTCCAGATCCCACAAGGGCAAACAGGCACTGATAATTACAATTGGCAGCAGCATAATGGAGTGGAGTTCTTTAGTACACATTTGAATAAAAAGTACAAAGGTAAATAACAGCAAAATAATACTAGAGAGACAGAAAATGCAAACGAAAATGAAACTTAAATCCTCCTTTCCCTTTTTAGCAAATATTTGTGGTGAATACAATGTTAAGAATTATCTTTGAGGGGCCATTTAATAACACAGGCTATCTAGGGGACAGCCAGCACATACACATACTGTGGCATGAAGTTCTATATGAATTTTCTTGTTTAAACATACAGAGGAAAATAGTTTACATTAGATATCTTAGTTAATTTAGTTAAATAGGTAATTTCAAGTTACGTGAAAAATATGGACAAATTCAAGAATTGCCCAGCAACTAAACAAGGTCAAAATACAACAGTTAGTTGTCAACATTTTCCTCAAAAAGATCATATTTTTAGCTAATAGAGGCATGCAGTATTTTTAACTGTGATGACGTATCAGAGGTATTGTTAAAGAAAAATCTTGAAAACATACATCGTTTCCTGGTAACAAAATCATGACATACTGAAATACTGGTATTGATGAATCATGTCAAGGGAAACTTATTCTACCTTCAATTCTCAAAATAGCAGTTTAGCACCACAATGATAAAGAATGTCAGTTTCTATTTATAAAAACTGATTGCTTCTACCAATTTCTGCATTTTGAGGGTAGGAGGCACTTCAAAATGTTCTACTTTCCTCCTCCAAAATTATTTTTTCCAATTTTCTTAATTTTTAACTGCTTTAATAGTTTTCATCCTTGAAAATAACTGTTTTGTGTAACATCCAAGTTAAAACAAAGCTGTCAATGAGAAAAGTTGTGACAAACAATTGTTGCTTTCTCAGAAAAGAACAGAAGAAGTCAAAGCGAAACACAACTCCGTATCCTTAACATTTCCCTCATGCACTACTGCCACTCACATCTCAGGAAATCTGATTTTCCAGGAGGTGGATGGCAGGAGTAGTGCATGAGTAATGCAATGATTTCAGGATGGGACGTCAGATTTCGCACAAGTAGCGATCGTGCAATGTGAACTTAAATAATTCTACACCAAAAATAGAAATTCATGTGGTCAGAACTTGTTTGGAATGACAAATGAGGAAAGCAACAGTAACAGATGGATATACTGAGAGGTATATGAGGAAGTTATAATAAAGCCTTGGACTTTTAACTGAAGAAAAAGCCTTCAGAAATAGTAACAAACATACAGACTGCCGTGCTATTTGGAAAACATTGCTAATGTCCTTGAATGAGTGAAATAGAAACTCATTACATCCATGTTCTGAGCAGTGAAGGCTTGTAGCATTGCACTCTTTAAAAACAAGACTGAGCACCTACCTAAAAAAAAATATGTATCTATATATATCTGTAGCTTTCTATAATACATGCTGAAGAAAACTTGATAAGGGACATAATTGGTTATAAACACATAAATTGAAATGAACGGGTTTGACCACGCAGCAATATGCATTTTATAACACTTCAGAAACCCTTCAAAATATACAGCTCTAAAATCTCTTACCTCCCAAATCTGTCCTTTTTGTTGAAGTCTGCACCAGTATTCAGCAGAAGATTTAGGCACTCCAAATTCCTATTAAATTAATGCAATATTGCTTGTGATTGCAGATTACAGTTTCTTAATATTGGCCTTTTTAACTGCCAGAGCTGCATCTTAGATGTTTGTTTTTTTGTTTTTTTTTTTTTTTACAACTAAACTACATGAAAACTTCTGAACAGTATATTTTCTGTGAACTTGTACATGTAATACACATTTCACAGTTCCAGAACCAAACCAGAAAAGGACCCAAATTACTTCATAAGCACATACAAAAACTGTACTGATATCAAATGGCATGCATAAAGGGCACGGATGTTAACTCTTCTAATAGGACACTCAATTCTTAAAAAAAAATAAAATAAAAATTATACCTGAACAGCACATGATTTTTGCTACCAGGGTTCCAACACAGAAACAAGTTTTTAAGGTATATATTTGAAGTTCAAATGTAAGTTATAATGCAATGCAAGTATTTTACTTAAGCAATTCATTTTCAATACAATATGACCACACTAACAGATGTATAACACTGCTACTTTAAACAAAATCTTAATAACTTTTCTAAATTGTAGATGAATGAGGGAATGAGTCACAAATAATGTGTTTTTATACAGAAAGACAGCATTTTAACCTTAATTATTTGTAACAAGAATGTACCTCTCAAGTAACTTTTCACTGAGAATGATTATTTAGCAGTATTACTTAAGTAACATTGCAACAGAAAATGAAAATATCATTATAATGGAGTTTTTGTGTCCCACAAAGTGTATCATGAGATTTATTACCCAATTCTTCCAGGCAATTTTGAGTAGCTGCTATAGATAACCTACAATGCAATAACAATAATCAATATAGATCACATCTCAAGTGATGAACAAGTAGTTCTGACCACTTCATCCATCTAAACTCTGGAATTTAATTACGGTTTACAATTTTGCTTGATTGATCTTTTGTTTGTGGATAAGGTAAAAACGTATTGCCCAAAGTTGCTGTTCTTCACCTCACGCCCTACGGTCACCTGGAAGGGCACAACATCTTTGCAATTGTATCATCACCCACGGGAAATTAAAACAAAATCCAGTTCATCCCCAAGCATAAACCTAAGATAAAGCTGATGATACCTGGACACTGTACTCCAGTAATTACTTATACAGCTGAATATTTAATTAATTTTTATTGCTTGCAGATAGAATCCATCTTGAAATTATTTTCGCATTTACATAATTCCAAGGGGAGAGCATAGGAGAGATGCAAAGAAGAAAGAATAATAAAAAAAAGGAATGATCAGCAATTAAGAAATGAACACTAAAAATAAAAGGATGAATGCTTTTTACATACCCTCCAGCTGCAGCTGCATGAAGACAAGTTCTGCCAAAGTCATCTGGTGTGTCTATGTCAAAACCTATAAATCAAGTATTTGTAAAGCAGTTATGCAATGCAGGCTTTCACAAAACTGTTCTCATCTACCCTTAAGAGAAATGCTTGCAAAGCAAGCTTAGCAGCTACTCGAGAAAAAACACCAAAAACAAGATTCCTTTGAAACTAAATGTTGTTACTTGCAGTGTTTTGAAAAGCACATTCAAATAAAACTGAAAAAGGAAAAAGTAAAACAAAATTTGCAGTGTTGAGGTAAGAAGTTATGTTGTTCCTTATCTGATCTAACTGCTAGTATTTCTGTATCATTTCGTACTGGACATAATATCCATGAAGATAATGGGAAAACTTAAGAATAAGCTAGAATTTCTACATGTTCTGCAGATAATTTTAAAATTTTTTTAATTTTTAACAAAGAGGGAGATATCAACACTGCCAAATCCAGAATCAATTTACATTTAATCTTTCATTTTAGTTCTCTAGTGTCAGGCAAAGATCTTCACTAAGCTGGGGATCCATATTAAAGTTGCCATTTAAGCCTTAACTTTGTCCTGGCATTTCTATGAGAAAGATTGTCCTGCATGCATTATTAATTAAGTAACTAAAAACTGATTGGTCAAACTTATCTTTGTTGTTAAGATGGGTATCTGAAGAAAAAGCTGTAGCACGAGACGTAAAGTCTATACAGTCAAATAAAACAAATGGGACACCTCGAACGTCTCAGCCCAATTGTACGTCCAGGACAACCCTTCTTTCCCTCTTCCAAATGAAGGGATTTTTCTTAGAATTTGACACCAATCAGCACACACATACACTTCTACTCATAAACTTCATGCTCCCTAATTGATTCTTATCCTGTTGTGCTGCGAATATGGCAGCACCTGAATTATACATCACAGAGTAACACAAACGTTGCATTGGAAAGAATAAGCAAGGGCACAAACTCACCCCTCTGGGCAGTATTACCTACAGAAAACAACCCTCACAACTGACTCCTGTTTCAAATGACCCCACAAAAATCAGCATGAGATCCACCCAGACAGAAGCAGTAATGAAGTAGAGCAATTGAAACTACTTTCCATCTTAGCTATAACTTGGACCTCAGAATTGTTTCATGCAAATAAAACTTCCCTGACTCCATTCCACACGCTCACCTTCAACTTATTTTAAAGCAAGAAGTTGCATTAACAGTAAAACATCAATGCAAGTTTTTAAATGAGCAGTCACAAAGTCTTCAGAGCTATCAGGCTGTCTGCTATCGGAATAGACAGGAATAAATCAACTTGTACAAAACTAAAGACATAACGGCAGGGACATGAAAGATGCTGGATAGAATAATTAGAACGTTAGCCTTTCTTTTTGAAGTCATATTATAGCCTGGACCAGTTACTCTATCACTTTGGCCAACTTAAAACAATATTTTGTAAGTTATAGAGACACTATTTCAATATGGATTTTTTTTTTTGGTGGAAAGAAATAACTTCTGTATAAGTTTACTTTCTCTTTTTCTACAGACTGCCCATTAAAACAAACAAAATACACATTGTTCCCAGGCTACTAATAAACTCTAAAGATTCCTGTGTATTACTAAATTAAGACTTGAAAGTTAGCCTATAGAATAAAAATTAATTATAAAGCCATTATAAGACTTTAAAGAGTATCCTACCTGATGAAAGGAGCTTTCTGCAGCAGTCTGAAAATCCACTTAATGCTGCCAAATGGAGAGGAAACATCCCATGTATACCCCGCCTAAGATACACCATAATCAGGTATCACAGTTTCATTACAATTGAAATAAGACAAACATGACTATGCCAAGGTCAATGTGCATGGCTTGCTTACCAAACTACCAAATTAAAATACTGAGCCATAGGAAAATCTCACATACTAAGTGCTTTCTTATTAGGCAGGGTGTACTAATTCGGTGCAACAGTCAATTAAAACAGAGATTTTATTTCAAATATATTGCTTTACAGAGGAGAAAATTCCTTTTTGTACAGATTGTTTTGTGCAGATACGTAAAAGCACAGTACAGGATAATACAGAAAATATTTCCTATTTCAAATTTTAGACAATATGAAAAGATCCTACTAGACTTGTTAATCTAATAAACACAATTCTAAATTCTCTCAGCTTGCACTCACGTCAGCAAATGTTACCTACTTTGCAGTGTCAGCACCACTCGTAATCAGAGTGTTGATTAATAGCTCATGGCCATATCTAGCTGCTATGTGCAAAGGAGTATTTCCATTCTTATCTTCACAGTCTATTTCAGCTCCTATAACACAAAAAGTAATAATTAACTAAGAATACATATTGGCATACAGATGCTTCTGTTAGAAAAACAGCACCGACAGTAATTTCAGCAATATTAATAGTTGTTCAGTAATAACTGTTTTGAATTTAGTATTAACGATGAGCAAAAAGGAGAGAAGCGTGTCTGCTAATATGGAACAAGTGTTCTGCAACTTTGGTCATAAAAAACAAATCAGCTCTTTCCATATTCTGAAAAATAAAAAGCTCTTCAATACAACTTTTCAAACTTTATAGGCAGACATACCAGACTCCACCATTAACCCAACTACTTCTAGGCAATGGATGTGAAAGAAACTTTTAGTATGCTGCTGTCAATACAAAGGAGGAAAGTATATGAAATTCGGGAAAGATGACAGATCTACTCCTTCCCACTTTTTTTTTTTTTTACCATTCTGAATGATGGTTTGAGATCTTGAAAATCTACCGTGGATTGCTGTCATGTGCAAAGGTGTTTTCCCATCTTTACTCTGTAAAAGAAAAAAAAAAAAAAAGCATTTGCTTATGTCCAGTAAAAGCAATCCATCAGGCCTGACCTCTACTCCTGCCTTTAAATTCTGCCTGTGCAATTCTGAAAGATGGATGCTGGCAGTTAAAAGTCAGCATGACACGAAAAACTCTACAAAAGAGGTGCTCTTAATCACTCCTTCAGCTCTGAGTGACAACTCAATGATGCCCTTTCACCCCCAATTATGCTTTTACGATAATGGCTCTCAAGGGGACGATGACAGAACAACAAGCCTATGCCCAACTTTCCCCCCACCCAAATCTAAAATAACACAATGCTTCTTTACATAAAGCTTGTTTCTTGACAGAAAACAGCTGTATTTACTATGGATGTTTACACATTAAAAACCTCATATGTTCCACCAAAAATTCTGTAAAATGATACTTGTAAGTAATTTATCACAAAACCACAAGTAATGCTTGGGTGGAACTACTCAACCACAGTAGGTATTACACATTTGAAATGCATACCAAGCGTGCACTTAGTCACTCACCCAGTAAATATGCTCTGCAAATAGGCCAACAATAATGCATAAAGGACTTGCAATTTTAAACAGCACAATCTAAATGCACTTACAAAAACAGGTTTTTTTTCTGTTATTTCTTTAGGATAACTTTTTTTTTTTCTGTACTTGATCACAGGTAACAGGAAAGCTTGACTGCAGAAGAATTCTGACAAATGCACACAAAAACCACACTCAAATAAAAGCATTTTTGGACTCACACAGTGCATCTTCACATTTTAAATATTGGCTTTGAAAAATAGAAAATGTTAAAAAAAAAATCGAAGTTAAAATAAGTGAAAGATGGGAGGGGGAACATAAAATATGAACAGATGTATTGTCACAGCTGGCTGCTGTGCAGAAACGCCTTCCATCTTTACTCTTCCTTTGGAAACAACTGACAAAGCCTCTAAGGATTTGTATGTTACTGAAAATCTGCTACATTTTAGATGGACCTGAACATGGAATTTTCAGCAATGTCACTGTGAAAAGCAGCACATATTGCCTAGAACAATGCGTTTATGGGAAATACTGGCTTCTCAGACCTAGACTGACAGAAATAAAACAGTTTCCTTCTTTAACGAAAAAAACTAAACATATTTATACACCTGGTGTCTTTTTCCCTCACTTTTCTCTTTCTTTAAGGTAAAAAAATGTAAAGAAATACGACTGTATAAAATAAGCTTAGTTTGAGTGAGTGCCCAGAAACTGCTTTGGTAAGTAACATTCTAAAATTTAAATGGAGAAACTAAGAAGGTAAGGAAATACATCAGTCAGCAAGACACAGAAGAATTTCAGGGCTTAGAAGAAGAAATCTGCAATGGCACTGGTTGAGTGGTGTTAAAACTCTATCTCAAAGGAGAAGAAAAAAACAGATCCAAGTGCCACTGGTACAGCACCTCACAGGGACTTCAGGAATAACCTAAGGTGACAGTATTAGAAAGTGGTGAGCTGACCGAAGGAGAACCCTCAAAAACAACGTAAGATCTTGCAAAGGACAGCAAAATAAGCAATAAAATAATCTTGCAGTACAAATGAAAAAACACAACACAGTCAATAAGTGATTTTTTAAAAATACATTCTGTTCAAAATTAATTTAAAAAGAAATGTAACATATTTCTAAGACATTTTGCATTCCCTACTAGAACTGCTTTGTAAGAACAACTCTGAACATCAGCCTCAGTATTTGGAAACTGAACAAGCTTCATTTCAATAAATACTTAGTAGGAAAGCTCTAAAAGCATCCAATTCCACCTTTGCAACTGATTACCAGCCACACAGATTCTAACTTAAGTTTCCCTTTGCTGTTTTTTTTAAGGATTATTCTTCTTATTAAATCCAAGATTTATCTTCATAATTAAAGGAACCATGAAATCTATGCTTTGGATCCAGTAACTTAAAATCAAGTGGGCAGGACGGAAACATGTCTCTGATGTCAATGAACATTTTGTCACCTCCAAACAACACTTCACCCATATTATAAGCACCAAAGATCTCCGAAGCTTTGTCAGTCAATTTGAATACATTAGCTGCTCTTTGCACAGCTTCTGATGTTATTCTGTATTATAACTGACCAAATGTAGTCATTTACCTACACGCTCAAGAAAATAATGTGATATTTGTGTTATAGTTTGTTTTTATAACTGGTGGATTAGAAATGATCTCTTCACTAAGACTAATTCTAAAGAATTAGAATTCTAAAGAATATTCTGCACCAAAGAACTATGACCAAGAATGTTATAACTAAGGCAGCTCTGTTCATAAAGTTTTGCTGGAATATCTGTTCAAGACTTTTCATTAGCCCAGTCTAACCTTTCTAACTTTAATATGAAAGAAACTCCACCCTCCTAGATTTTAGGATCTTTTGCTGGAGGAGCTCTCCACCTTATCCTGTTCATATACATTTCTCTGAAAAATCTTGAATTTCTTTTATGTTGCTTATTTATAAGAAAAATATGTAACTTTGCATTTTCATTGTGCTCTTAATCATATAGACAGAATCAGGAAAACAAAATAATAGGGACTTCTGCCAATTAAACGTAGCCAAGATTGACTAGATAGTACTGTCAACTTTCATTATCCTTTTGGGGTTCTTACTGTATCCCATAGAGACAGCTAAGATTTAGACCAACTTCCTTGAAGCAACTGTCTTATTTTTTTCTACATTATGATTCACAGAAATATTACACCAGTCAGTTGGAACTCCAATCACTGCCTCATTGAAAGCTTTAAAAATCACTTCTGAAAAAGATGTACTACATTGTTAAGAGTGAATGGATGGCTTTGGATTCACCTACCTTCATATTTACATCTGCTCCATTACAGACCAAAAGTTCCAAACACAGTGCTCCATGTGTTGATGCAGCAGCAAAGTGCAAAGGTGTAAACCCCTTTTCATTCATTTGATTTACATTAGCACCACAGTCTATGAGTTCATTCACTACAACATCTTGTCCATTATAGCAAGCTACATGAAGAGGAGTATTTCCATAGGCATTTGGTTCATTCATCTGTTAAGAGACAAACAAACCAAAAAATACGATCAGTTAGTTGGCAAAAACCTGTTTTATCGTAGCATTTAACACATAGAAAATTTCATAATTTCATTATGTTTTGGAATTTTTCAAAGCCAGAAATTAAGAGCAAGTTCTGTATGTACTACTTTGAAACAGAACATGAGGTATGACTGCTTTTCAGCTGAGTTAACCTCCTCCAATTGTGTCCATGCCAGTTTCCTGTATGCAGTATGTAACTTGAGAGAAAACATTAAAAAAAACTATCAACAGTGGTTATTTGCACTGACACTACAGACTAGCAACTTAAGCACTGCGGGACCTCAACATTTCTCAACAGGATTTGCAGGTTTCCAAAAAAACAGGTGTCAGAAGGACTGAGTCTCTCTCAAAACTGAGTTTGAAGCTTTAAATATAGAACTCCTAGATCTATAGGAGAATGTGGACATAAACACAAAAATGCAAGCTGATATTTCTAATAATATTAAGGAACTGAGTGTAACACAAATTTTGGTTATGAACCACTTCTAAAATGCAAATTCAAATGCTTTGCAAATGAATTATAATATTAGTGCCACTGCTTAGGTAACCATGATAAAAAACATTAGACTTGATCTCTAAACTGAAGATTCCAAAGTATTTTTTTGGAAGTGGAGTGCAGGGAATTAGAACTTGGGTACAGTGTGATACTGAATTCTGATCTACTTTTCAAGATAGAAGTTCAGTGGTGTTACTCAGCTTTGCAAGACTAAATACAATGCACAATGTACCTTCCTTACATGGTTTCACAGTTCACTGTTACATACTTTCCATGTGCAGATACTGTGCAGCCTTTTAATTTACTTTGCATTTCAATATTAATATGGCCTTTCTTACTGTACTATTAAAGTTCCTGACAATCTGCAGTATTTCCCAAAATAGAGGTGGTACATACATATGGAATTCAGTAACATCTACATCATAAAAGGAACAGAGACAAAAGAGTTCTATTTCCTGCAGTTCCAAAAGGATGTGTGGGGCAAAGCCAGGAACGGAATTCCTATTTCCTTTGTTTCAGTCCGATACATTACGAGTCACAAATAGCAACTGAACAAAATAAAAGTAAGAAACACAAAGCTATTTCTAAATAATTCAGCAAAAATTGCAAAGCTCTGAAGTTACCTGAGGAAAATAAGTTTTACAACGAAAACAAAGTGAAACAAAACAAAACCACCACCACCACAAAAGTATATGAATGAAGATACTTGGAAATATTTTCTCTATTTTCACTATATCCTAAAGAAGCATGAAACAGTGTGCTAGAATACAAATAAGAGCATTTAAAACAAGAACAACAAAAAAAAATCGCTTTTATTCTTTCTTACATCAACTCCAAGATCGAGAAGATATTTGACTACACTGATCATCCCACTAGATGCTGCAGCATGTAAAGGTGTATATGATTTCTTGTCTTTGCATGTTACTTCTGCTCCATGGGCCACAAGTAATTTCACAACTTCGATATGACCT
The DNA here is from genome assembly GCF_023343835.1 of Lagopus muta. Taxonomy (NCBI): domain Eukaryota; kingdom Metazoa; phylum Chordata; class Aves; order Galliformes; family Phasianidae; genus Lagopus; species Lagopus muta. The sequence continues at coordinate 33,583,253 of NC_064439.1, forward strand.
AAAAGGACAAAGAAAAAAATGAAGCTTCATTTAATACGAATTGCACAGTTATTATATGATGAACAAGACACTGACTCATTTGGATCTGATCTGGAAAGTAAGAGTGTTTACATTTTCTAATTCTTTTGTGAAGTATAGAAGCAACACACAATGCCCATCCCCAGATGAGGTTATCTGAACATAACTCCCTCCAATAATTGCACCATTTAGTTCAAAATCAATTCAGTACATGAAAAACTCTTGGCTTCTGCTTATATCGAAGAGGTTTTCTGAAAATCCAGAAACTACTGAGGTGACTTAACTTTGTCATTATTTGAAGTCACTGCAAATTTCTGTTAACGACTAGAGAATCTCACTTGCAGACTTCCCTCTTCATCGCAACTGTAGATGCATTAAGGTTTCTAAGGCCTTCAGCACAAACTTTGAAAGAAATATCATAATCCAACCAGAACAGAAGACAAGATTCTATTTCTGAATAAAACCACAGGCAGCCAAAACCAATGGGTGGCATCTCTCCCAGCCATACAACGCTGTGGCAAGGCCCAAGTCAGCCCTTCCCCTGCTGGCGCCTGCTGGCTCCAGCACCAGCCTTCAGGCTACCAGGCACTGTGCTCCAAGACAGAAGCCATGAAATAAGCTAGTCAAATCTTTGTTCTTGTTGCTGAGTACATCTGTCAAACAAATTATCACTAAGAATACAAGAGTTTATGCCACTTCAATAATCACGACAAAGTTTACAGAATTGAGAAAACTTATGGTAAATTAACAATGATAAATGGAGAGCTTTACCTCTGTCACTGACTTGTACAGAAAGAAACAGGATTTTTTCTTTTACCTTTCAAGTAAAACCTTTAGTCTATTTACAAATATTAAACAAAAACCCCACACAAAAACAACAACCATAAAACTTACGTTATCCAGATTCTTAAGTGCAACGCATCAAATACAACCTTCAGTTTAAGTGCTTCATAAACAGTGAAGCTCTGCTTTTTTAATGACTAAAAGAACGTGCACAAGTTTGGGAAGGAAATATCTACCCAAGGGAATACAAAAATGCTTTAATAAATATTCAGTCAGCCACTATATATTTTATGTTGCATGCCCCCCAAAATACAAAAAGATCCTCACCTAGCTATACAGAGCAATATGAGGTGCTGCAACTCTGCATTTCTGAACAACTTTACTATTTTAGAAAAGACACAGAAATAAATTTAAACACGATACTCATCTTGTGACCCAAACAATATGGGCACAAAAATGAAAACAATCAATCCCTACACCAGAGAAAGAAGTACAAAGGATATTGTAAGTGGTGAAAAGAAGAGAAATACAAAGTGGTACAGAATATTTAAAAAAAAAAAAAAGAACACACAAAAGAAAATCCCTGACCTGCATTTAAAACGCAAGCAGCAGTCAATGGAAGATACTCAAACAGAAGAGCAGTAGGAAGTGAACAGGAGTCATCCCACACGCTCCTGTGGACAACGCTAAGACTCACAAATGAAAGCCCATTGCTTGCAGCGTTGCAGCTAGAGAGCAATGGAACTGGGTGAAAAGCAGGAAGGAAGGGAAACAATGGCTATAGGCCTATGAAGTTATTTATAGGAGTGTGACGAAAAGCACAACGTCTCTTTTACTCTGCAGTCTATTTTATACAGTGGGAAAGGTCTTCGGTTTTCCTCCTAGAAACCGGAGCAGTGTGAAATGGCAATAAATTGTGAGAAATGTTCAGTAAAAAAAATTTCCATTTAATATCCTACAGAACAGCTCTAACTAAAATTGGAATAAATGTAGCTTATCTGAAAAATGGAAGACTTTTTCCACCTGGGTGAGCACATGCCAGAAAATATGTCTGTCCTCTCTGATGCTTGTCAAATCTCTGCCATCTCATGCATTGACTTTCATTCAAAAATTTTTGCAAATAATCGCCTTGAGGTGGTTGAACAGCCTGTCACAGAAACTGCATAAGAAATTGCACAGAAGTCTACAAGTAGGTCACAAAACTCTAATACAAAATAATCCAAAGAAATATCGGATCAATAATGAAGATTGTTCTCCAAGTTCTCTATTAAACTGGTACCTGTACGTGAAGTGTAACGTCATGGAGTTTCAAACTACAACTTAAGAGCATGAATGCTGTCACAATCTCTTCATAATTTACTAGCATAAGTCTTTCCTTCTGAAGACTGTTCTTTCTCACATTTCACAGGCTTATTTTATATTGCTACTAGATTACTTCAGATCTGTACTGGCAAAAACAGATCTAACGTGAAATCACTAATGTGAAATCAGCCTAAAACAGAGTTCTGTAAAGACAACAGCTAATAATTGTGTTTTTTTTAATGAATCCAGGTATTTCTGAAATGATCACTTTTACAATCACTAAGACCTTGCAAGCAAGCTTAAATCTGTAAATGAAACTTCATTTTTCATTTGTAAAGAACAGAATCATCAGTCCTTGGACCAAAGGATACTTCATACAAAGAACAATTCATCATCAGCCCTCTGAAACTTGGTAAGTTTTTTCATCAAACAGTATTTAAACAGGGTAAATTTACACATACTTCTGCTCTTTGGCTCTGCTCAGTAGGTAAGTTTGAAATTGCATTTTCACTTCCAAGTTATTGCTTTTATTTCCTCTTTTATTGCAAGACTGGGAAAGCAGTTGAAAGATACTTGATGCCACTTCTTTTTGTGTAACAGCATTTAGTTAGCAACCTTAAGTCTGTTTTTAAGAACCTCCTCCCCCACACTGCACATAAATGTGTGCAATGCGTTATGCTTACTTACAAGCAATTGTATAACTTGCAATAATGAACATGAATATTAAACTGCATATTCAGGGATATTTTGTCTAGGAAAAGACTCTCAAGAAAGAATTATCCTAGACTTAAGTGATGTGAATGAGTCTGTAGTCTCCCAGTTAAAGCATGTTTGTTTTTTGGTGAGCAGCTACATTAAAAAATACTCATTTTACTTATGGAAAAGGCAGTCTAGAAATTATTCTTCCTGAATGTTAACTTAATTATTTGTCAAAAAAAAAAATCAAGCTGTGCCTCTATAAAGCACAGTTTAAGGTTTTCACTGAGACAGAGGATTTAAGTGCTATTTTTCTCTTAGTCTAACTAAAAAAAGAAACAACACAGGTTTCACATCTTTGGATAATCTCTGTAAAGAATAGGAACACGTTCTTCTGAAGTTTTGTAATGTAATATCACATGTATATAAATATCACATGTGTTTTCAAGGGAATTTAGCATTTCAGGTATTAAATACAAAGAAAATGCAGATTCTCAAAACTTAACAGGCATAAGAAATTACATATTACAAGGTCTCAGTTCTGCAGTTCATACTCAAAGAAATTCCCAGGCGTGTGGATTCATCGAAGACCGATGTTACTGCTTTTACACTTTCCACTTGGCTGGATAATGAAACAATAAGCTTAAACAATGAGTAACAAACAAGATAATGGAATCATCTTCAACTGCTCTCCTCTTGAAATCAGTACCAAAATTTAACTGATCACTTTTTTTTTTTTTTTTACTGCCAGAATAGTAAACAACTGCAAACACATACATACCCATATATGCTGCCCAATGTATAGCTCTTCTGTCCTTCTTGTCAAATGCATTAATATTGGCTCCTCTAGACAACAGTAAGCTGACCATCTGGGATAAAAAGGAAGAGAAGAAATCCTCTATTCAAAATGGAAAACTCTGCTTAAAGTTAGACAAAGAAAAATAACAGGAGAAGACAAAAAAAATTATGTGTTTTCAAAGGATTTAAATGTGCTGTTTTTTTAAGTATTCCTTGTGCTTAAAGAAACTTGCCCAATCACCTTGGCAAAAATAACAAAATGACTAAGTCCCTTAATTCAATGTTAACAGAAACATTTATAAGTTAAGTAGGGCACATATGTGGCAAATACAGCAAAGAAAAGATCTTCAGGCTAAGGGGTGTACTAAAGGTAATTACTGAACTGGCAGTCCTAGTCAAGTCAAACCAAGCCAAGTGCCAAGCTTGTCACTTTCAGGATTTGAAAACTATTACTAATTTAAACTCCACTCAGGCAAGTTTGCTTATATCCAGAGAGGTGAATACTGCAATAACCTTCCAACTAGATGATGTAACACAACCAATTTGTACACAAATGCACGTAAAAGACAAACTAAAATACAAAATAGGAGCTTGGTTTGCGGTTTTTGAAGGGATGGGAGGGGAAAACATGATTATTACCCAAGAAATAAAACATTAGAAGTGTTTTGGACAGAACAGTAAGTAGCAAACAAGCAAAGATAATTAGTTCATACCTCTACGTGTCCACTGAAGGCTGCATGGTGCAATGCAGTTCTACCTGCCCGATCAGACACATTTACATTACTCAGAAGAGGCACCAAAGCTTCGGCACATTTCACAGCTTTATTTGCAGCTGCTATATGTAAGGGTGTCTGCCAGTTTTTATCACGAGCATTGACATCTGCTGAATGCTTTAGCAACACCTGAACAGCATCCTGAGAACATTTACAAAAAAATAAAGCCACTCAGTAAAGATTTCAGATGTTATGTGTTAAATCCAAATACACGAGCATATACAAACCACACACTATATATAACACATAATGGAAAACAACTGTCTGCAACTTGTTCTTTTGTTAACGTTCTTATTCCTTGAGATTTGTACTACCATAAATCCAGACTTGGGATCTTCTCAAGGACATGAAGAACATATTCCCTACAGATTTCAATTGCATCAACTGTTTCCTGGTCTTTTTTCCAATTCCCCAAACCAGCAGGCAAATTGTTTTGTCAACACAACTAATTTACAAAGCTCAATAAACCTCCCTAGGACTTCCTTCATTACCAAGGATTAGTGACATACCATAAACCTAAAATGCACTTTCATCTATTTGCCAAGCGAAATGTTGGAACTGAAAAAGTCTAGAAATGGCAGAAAGACAGAGTAACTTATGAAATGTACATTTAAAGAACCACAGATAAAACAGAGCATGGTCATAAAGAGTTTCAACATACACTCTTGTGAAACTCCTGAAAAAAACGTTTCAAAATGTTACACCAAAATCCACGTCTCAAAAAGATTATTCACTTCCTTTCATTAGATGCAAAAGCTATGAAAACTTTATGAGTAAGATAAACAAATCCAACTAAAATATGTGCACATAACTGCAAGGCAGAAAAAAACCCCTCTCACTGACATTACCATGGTAATAAATACTGCACTTCACATCAACGCCATGTCCTTCCCACAATTCACTAACTGCTTTAAGTGAATTTCAATTCAAACACTGAGCACAAAAATAGGTCTCTCTGAAAGCAATGCCTCCTATTTATTTCTATGAAAACTACAATAGATACAAGAATATTGACACTATTCAATAGAGCAGTTTTACCTACAAGCAGAATGCTAAGTAACACTGATAATATAATTTATATCTAATTAATGGAATTTTCTTCTACCTAAAAAAAAAAACAACCAGGAACAAACATAAAAGTGACATCAGAAGCTTGTAACTTAAGTGTGAAATTGAATATTTTCTATTCTCTTAGAGAAAGTTCATTGGACTTAATACTTCAAAATTTAGTCAATATTTTGATCTGTTGGCTACAATGAACCAAATCTAAAGAAAAATTATAATCAGAATGGTGAAATTTTAAAACACCTATTAACTATTTTGCAGAAGGAAGCACCATAGTAAAATAGGAAAACAGCATAATTTATCTTCCATTTCACTGTGTATTTAATGACGTGCAAAGATTAGCAAAACTGCTTAGATTTTCCCAGGTATGCACATATTAAGGCCTAGACTCCTGCAGTGTTGACATGAAGTTGTTTGAACTCATGCAGCTGGCAGCAAAATCCACAATACCAGCTATTTTGCACGATGCAACGTCCTTGTTTGGTCGCAGTGCCCTTGCTTCAAGGCTAAGACCACGTGCTTTGTTGAAACGAGTACCAAGAATATTTTCATCTAATGGCTGGAAACTTCAGATGAATGTCAGATGAATACAAAGCAGTCCCCACACACATCAACCATTGCTGTATCTACATGGTCTCCAATGACATGCCATGCTTACAAACAGAAAAATTTGATAAGAGCCTGTCAGTGCCACTAGGACAAATCATCTGATTGGTTTACAAGCTTTGTTTGCCTTTGCTTAGTATTTTTTTCTTGAAAATATTCCACATTTTTAAAAAGGAGAGCGATTATGTTTGTTTTAGTTACAACTTAAGTCCTGTTTTGACTGCAGCACTCCTCTCTGCACACTTTACTGATTTAATGAAGTTTTGTCCCTTTAAGGAATGAAGTATTGGTGCTTCAAGAGAGCTCCCAAAGGAGCAGCCTAAAAATGCTACAAAAAGAACAAACAGTGTTTCCTACTAAGGGCTCCCTCAGAGATCGATTTTCAAACACTGCTTTGAATAACACAATCCCCACATAACTTAGCTATTAATGCTAGCAATAAAATAATACAGCTTATCCAAGGCAAAAGCTGACACAGTGACTGTTTAGATAGTTCATGGATCAAATACTTGATGGAATTGAATAGTATGGTTTTTGCAAGCACTGAGCTTCTTCTTCTCAAGCAAAAGTTTGCACAGAAGCATCAAAAAAAAGTAATAATAATCAGCACAAAACCAAAACACTTTTACTTTTGAGACATACTGAAGTGAGCATCAATGTGACTCAAGATCTCAAAGAAGATAGCTCTCTATGAACTCTTCCACAAAAGCTCAGCATTTTTCTGCTTGTTTTGATCTTGTACAGGCATTTAAAATTTTTATTAGGACAACAATAGAGGAACAACAACAAACATACACTTAAATCACTATATTCCCATAGCTGTGTTACAGCCAGGCTTCAAAAATGTTCCAAATATTTCATTTACAAGCTTTGTTTACAGTACTATCATTACTCATTAATGGAGATTCTTTGTCTTTTGTTTCTTAAATGTTTTTGCAGGTCTCATAGAATCATATATTTCTTCAAGTCTGAACAGACTAGTACGAAAAAAGACAGATTATGCTGCAAAAGCCATATTAAATCTTATTTTATCTCTAGTTCCCTCATACTGAACCATTCTGGTTACAAAAAACGTGCAGAGGAGTTCAGAATATTACACACACAATCTTTTCTGCTAGGAAGGTAGCATTTAATCAAAAAGCAAAGCTGAGAACTGTGTTTGTTTGCCCCCTTTCTTCCTACACAGACATATGATATACATGTACATACCATCAGCCTGTTAAACAAACCGGTGCAGGTGTTCTGCAATTCAAAACGTTGGGAGTAGTTGCATTTCATAAAAACTGAACAAAGAACAGAAGGTACTTCGAGACATTCTAAAATAATACAAAGCAGTTTAGAAGAAAAAAAAAGCATACCTCACTACAAGATGCCACAGCTCTATGCAGAGGAGTCAACCATTTGCTGTCTTTGGCATTAACTCTAGCTCCTGTAACAAAAAATGTAAGAACAGAATTAAACAACACACCTACAAAAAAGAATTAAATATTCTCAACTACAGTGAGAAAACTGTTGGAAGATACTTATTTTAGGCTTATTCGTATAGCAAACTGACAAAAAAAAAAAAAAAAAAAAAAGGAAAAGGAATCTTTTCTTTACCTGAAGTCTACCTTTTGAGAAGATTCTTTTAACACAGCATTTGTAATAATACTCTTCCATCAAAGTGAACTCATTTTTTTTCTACTTTTTTTTTTTTTTTTTTTTTTTTAGATGTAACACTCTACGCTCTTCTACATTTCTAAAGTCTGGTAAGAAAGACGGATTCCTGAATGGAGATCCAGAACCAAAAATCTCCTCTTTCACAATGTAAAGAAATTCTTCAATAAAACAGAGGAAGAAGCTGCAATCACTCCCCATGCCTCCAGTTTCCTTGTCCTTGTTCAATCTACTGTCTAAATACATAACAGAATGACACTCCCTCTACTACAGAGATTTGGAAACACATCTTTACTCCATCAGGTCACCTAACCCACCTCAGCTCCTCTTGAGCTTCCCTTCCTGAGTCAGACTGTAACAACCTCACCACTCTGCTTCTAAAACTGTACCCAAGAAAAAGCTGCCCTCCACAGGAAAACAGATTGCACAAACATCTGTTAGAGATACATGTCTAATTCAGGATTTTTTTTTTCCTTAATAATAACAGGAAAGACAATTTGGCAACTTTTTCCTGAAGGAAGCAACTTGCTACATGGTCAGAGCATATCTCTTTCTCAAGTTTAAAATACAGATGTTATTTCAGACCCAGCGTCATTTTTTTTTGTATGGAAAGAATAATAACTACTTTAAAAAAGGATGATAGACTAATGGAGCATGAAATGTTAAACGGGTTACTGGTTAGGACAGTCAGCTGAGAATGGGGTATTTTGATCTAAGCCTCCCGGATCTGTGCCAGTAGTGAAGTCCTTCCCAAACCAGGTAATCAAGAAACATATCTGTGCATACAAACACATGGTTGTATGTATCAGCAAAAAGATTTGGAGTCAATTTCATGCTTATCGTTTTGTGGTCAATTCTTTCTTTTCTGACATAAGAATACAACACAGAAGCTAAAAGTGGAAACAAACTCTCACTTTAATCCTAGATCTTCCAAGAACCAGACAGAGCCTGAGGCTTCTACCAGTTGGCTACAATTTCAAGGACTTCCTTCTTTCCTGCTCTAAATCTCAGAAGCTTTAGGTCTCATCCTATTTTCCAAGTGCTAAAGTTTTCGAAAAATAAGTTTGAAGAAAGGGGGAGAAAGTTCAAATCCATTTGAGAAATACATATTCTAACAATATTTTAAGAGACTTTATCTTAGCATTAAAATCTGCTTTCGCTAATCATCATGAGGATCTGATACATGGCACCAACATGTACTATAATGTACTATATTGTATCTAATTCTGCACAGAGCTCAATTGGAAAAAGCAAAACAAACAAAACTGATGGCTCTAAATGTCAACAGAATTGTCTTAGAATTTTTGGTAATCTTTCCCAAAAGATAATAACATGAATAATCAGTAACTGAAAATATTATCAGTTACGATATATCAGACAACTGCATCCAGTTCTTCTGTCCATCTTCCAGGCTATTTTTAGTCACTTCTTGGTTTAAGCAGACAAGACAAAAGCAAGAGCCAAAATGGTGCTCCACGCTTCATACCTAGAGCCAACAACCAAGGAATGAGGAGCTTCAAAATCAAATTTACTTCTATTTCTAACTTCAGGATACAAATGTCTTTGAAGTGTTTAAAGCAAATCACTGTGTAAGGGGAGTTACTAGGTTACTAACTACTGTTTCTATTTTCCTCAGGAAAATGCATTCTCGAAGTCTGAGATCAAGTCAGATCCACCCAGGTGACCAGGCGTGAGATAGGAGAACCACACCCAGCAGAAATGCATATTTCCATTGCAAGAAAGTGGCAATTTCCTAAATTCTAGTGAGAAAGTGCTTAGAGTTCAAGTTGCTCACAGGCTCAGCCAAATAACGTATTTCTAGTATGCTAACACAGAGTCAAAAATCCCTTGAGACTAGGAATAAATACAAAAAGATATCATAAAAGTATTTTCTCAGTAGTAAGTTAATTAAACTTATTAGGACTACAATACCATTATTATTATCAAATGTTGGGCTTTTTTTTGTTTTGTTTCTGGTAGGAAAAGAATCTAAGGAAATTTGAAGCAATAGTTAAAAGTAACAGGGCCCCTCAAAAGGACAAAACAATTCCCCTGCTCTGTAAGTGATCTTCCATTCAAAGACGAAAGTTTAGGACTTGCCATATTTATCAAATGAATATAATATCCAAACGTAAAGTAAGTCATCTTTTCAAGTGCACAAAAAGGTATATTCTCTTACAAAGGTAAAACAAAGAATTTCTGACAAGAGATCTGCATCTTTGTTGCACTCTTCTAAGGAGGAACCATCAAGTCTGCTTTTTCACAACAAACAACTCTTAAAGGAACTCCAAAAAAAAATATCTATGTAAGCACTATTTATGTAGGAATGCTATGGGAATCAAGAGAGCTGTAGCTCTACATAAAGAAATACAACAATCTCAATTCCCCTTGAGTTTCTCCAACAAGACACGTTGCCAAGAGTGATTTACATTTCACAACACAGCTTTTCCAGATAACCCTGTATCTGAGGACAGTCCCCCTCTAGGTTATTCTTTACTCCTTAGGAGGTGGTTTGGAGAAAACACTCCAGTTCTTCCCTCTCTCTCCTGATGCTCTGCAGAAGACAAAGCACCCTCAAACCTGTCGTATCGTGCAACAGAGATGAACTTTACATCCTTTGCCCTCCGAACCCCAGATCACTGCAAGTAAATGTTAGAAAATATATTATACCTTTAATAAATTGCCTTTTGCTTAAAGATGATTTGAACACATGCATGTGCATAAACTACTGGATTACGTTACCTCTATTGCTGCTGCACTAACCAGGGCATCTCTCACATTCTGAATGCCTTCTAATGCAAGTTCGGCAGCAATTTGATCTTTCAAGAGTGAGATTCATACCTCAGCCCTGGTTCTGTAAAGATTGCATATTCCAGACCCCAGAGGCCTGAACTTAACTCCAGAAAATTAAATTCAACAATTAAGATATTGCCCCTCACCATTTAAACCTCTTGACAATATTTTACGCATTTTCTTTACAGCTCTATTATTACATCCTTCATTAACAGCTGACACATTAAAACAGCTCAGTATGTATTTAATGTTTTTCTGGTTTTATTTTTTTAATTTTATTTCTTGTAATGCTGCAGAGCTTGTAGGAAAACGATTTGGGGGCTTGCAAGAAATATCAAATACAATACAACCATTATCTTTGCTTGAAATTAAAAATTGGTTATGTAAAAGCAACTCTCCTTTCAAACTAAACACTAATTTATTCCACTGTGTCTGTGTACTTAATTGAAATATTAAGCAAAATCTTCCAAATCTAGACCTAGAAAATTATGTCAGGCCATATCCATATGTCTCTCAGTACTCCGAATTGTGTTTCTGAAGCTCATGGTTACTGCACAGGTTTCAATATCCTTGCATGTGAGTGGGAGTTAACATCTCAGCACTTCTCTTGAAGAGACATCAATGAATGGTAGACTGGACAGGAAATTCTGCAAGAAACAGCCATACACTTTCTTAATTCATGAAATGCAACAGAACTATATGTAGCTGTCTGTCACCAAACCACCTCTGGTTTCCTCACAGAACAAACATTACTAGCTTCTGCCATGAAGTTCTCTTGCTCATTACCAGAAATCCAGAATTCTTCAAAATTTTAAGTTCCCTCAGAAGACTGATATGCATAACAGCTACAGCAGTTAATGCTTCACTGCCTGGAAATAGATTCAGAAAAGGAATACAATAAATACTGGCAAGACATTGTTGTCTTTGCTCACAGTACTAATTTAAAGTATTCAATTGCCTTCCACTATTCTGTGACCAGTATTTTTAGACTCTCAAGGACAATATTTTCCTTTAATATTGCACAAGATGTGTTAGAGATTGTACACTATCATAACAAATGAAACAAAACTATTTTCACTCACATATATGTAAATGGACACCTAGTGTTCTGTATTTGAAACTCTGAAAGCATGTTTATTTGAGAATAAAAGATGTAAATGAGATGTTCAGAATGTATTAAAAAACAAAAACTGAACAACCAACATGATTAACATCTAGAATACTGAAACAATTTTAGAAATTATCTTTATAGGAAGAGGATGTTTCCAATATAAATTATTGAGAATAAGCAATAGTTCACACTGTAATTAGATTCTATTTAACTATTTTCCTATGGGTTTGTATTGGCTTTCAAACTTTTCCCTTTTTGAATGATCAACTTTTTATCTAGGACTGTGAAAATACCTAACAGCAGCAGGCAGAAACAGCCAAGAGTTTACTGTAGAATGAACAGATGATGAAAACTTTTCCTCACACAGAAAAACATGCTAATACTTGGGGGAAGATGCTGGAAAAAATACAAACGTAAAGACTTAGGATGACAATTGAGGAATCAGTGAAATCTAGGTAATTGCTCATTGGAAAATTGGAAACTTTGAAAATTATAGCTGCAAAAATCATGAGTAAGACCTAACAGAAATAGCTTCTACCTATGAAGGGGGTAAATGTGCAACAGAGGATCTATAGAACAGTATAAAAAGAAAAAAAAAGGCCTGGATTGTCTTGATCAGCCACACCAATGCTTCAACAATCACCTTTATTTTTACTGTTTACAAATCCATAAGAAAACAAACAGAAAAACAACTGATAGAGAAATCAGGAGAAATGCTTGAAGAAAAACTATGCTATCCTCCAGAACTTGGCTGCCTCGTCACTATAAAAAGTCAATTTCCTTTCAGAACTTAATAGCTTTTGCTATCTCTCAGCTACCACACCCTGAGACTTCTGTGAGTAGCACAAGTTTCTCAGACTCTGGGAGCCATTGAACATCCATACTTTGGTGGACGAGAACCTGGACATGAGCCAGCAGTACACACTTGCTGCCCAGAAAGCCAACTGTGTTCTGCGCTGCATTAAAAGAGGCCAGCAGAGAGAAGGAGGTGATTGTCCCCCTCTACTTGGCTCTTGTGAGGCCCCATCTGCAGTACTGTGCCCAGGCCTGGGGTCCCCAGCACAAGAAAGATGCAGAGCTCTTGGAGCGGGTCCAGAGGAGGGCCACTAAGATGATCAGAGGGCTGGAGCACCTCTGCTATGAAGAAAGGCTGAGGGAACTGGACTTGTTTAGATTGGAGAAGAGAAGGCTTTGGGGAGACCTCATTGTGGCCTTCCAATACTTGAAGGAAGTGTATAAACAGGAGGGGGAATGGCTGTTCACGAGGATGGATAGTGATAGGACAAGGAGGAATGTTTTTAAACTAAGACAGGGAAGGTTTATGTTAGATACTGGGAGGAAGTTTTTCACCCAGAGTGTTGTGACACACTGGGACAGGTTGCCCAGGGAGGTTTGCCCATCCCTGGAGGCATTCAAGGCCAGGTTGTATTTGGATATGGATGTGGCTCTGGGCAGCCTGGTCTGGTGGTTGGTGACCCTAAGCATAGAAGAGGTGTTGAAACTAAATGATCATTACGGTCTTTTTCAACCCAGGCCATTCTATGATACTTTTTCCTAAGCTTCATTTCAACTCTCAAAAAGAAGTTAGAGCTGCTTCTTTTAGCAACGTTCTACAGCAACCACGGCTGAGGGCAGTGAAGCTAGGTCTGAACTTAAAACTGTGGCTCACATTGTTGAAGGAAGAGGAAGCAGCCAGAAGATAGAGACAGTGTAAAAAGAACCCCTGTGAAACCACACACCCTAGCATGTGGGTACATTTGCAACTGAAACTGAGGAAGCTTCGTTCCACTGATATGTTTGCAATAACAGTCTTTCAAACTGGATTGCCACTGCATGGATTGTTAATATTTGCATAGCTTAAGAATGAGATGAAAGAAACACAGCTGTAGTGGAACAGTGTAAGAAGGTCTTTATTATCTTCCAGAATATCGTTATTGTAACAACTATTTCCCAGCTTCAGATTCTTCCATTTTACAGCTGACCCAAGAAAAAGCACAACAAATACTTGTAAGCTGCCAAATCTTAATGAGACTAAGCCTGACTGCACATTCATGTCTGCTGAGCTCTGTGCAGTGAAAACATCGGGTTAAGCAAACAGAAATGCCTCATGCTAGTATTTAAGTGTCAATGTAGTAACAGTAACTAAACCTACTCAAAAGTAAACACTGTAACTCATGTTTCTCCTCATGAAGTGTGAAGACTTCAGCGAAAGCAATAATAGTTTACATGGCACAAAGAAGCAAACTCGAAGAAAGTTACTAGTTGAGAAAACATAATGGAAGATTAGAAGTTTGTCCTGCTCCTCTCACTTGGCTGAAGCGACAACTCTGTGTTAAAAAAAAATGAAGTAGGACCAATGGAAAAAAATGTATTTTTAAAACAGGAGGAGCCTCAGCATTACAGTCCACTTGCAGGACTTAGCTGAAAGGAGGGCTTGAGTCTTTATAAGGACTTAGCTGATAAAAATCAGTTCCTGACATTCAGTTAAACAGTGTCTAAGTTATGCTGCTTTTCTACTTCTCATAGTCTGTCATCAAGTATTTATATAATTAAATTCAGTACACCTACAAAAAGTAAACAGTACCAGGATGCTGAGTTGTACATATATTGTAATAACAGAACTTTGATTAGTGTTATAACTCTTCACAGAGTAATAGAAAATAAAATGTTTCTAAAATTATTAGTGACGAAAAATGATCTTTTGTTCCATCATTCTGTAGACTATAAACAAGCGCCTTTATGCCTCAGATATTTACTGTTCACCTTCCTACCTAACAAACTTAGTAACACTAACTGCACAGTTAGCTACAATCTGGAGGAGAGATGATCTGAACATCCAGATTTCTGCAGAACACAGTGCTATCATGATCTGCTTGGAAAACCCTTCAGAATCCTTGCCCAGGTGAAATCACAGATCAACCCCAAATGCTGGTGAAAAAATAATTCATTCAAGATCTCAAAGCCAAAATGATCATGCTTATAAGACTGAAAACTTACTCCACAGAACTCTGTAAAAAGACAGAATTAGTTTTATCTTCAGAATGTGAAGTAAGGGTTGCTCACATCTACAGTAAAGCAGTATGAAGTAACAGCAATTTATGACCCAAAATCCATCTCTGAAGGGATGTAAAAGAAGTTCCAGTGAAATTTTTGAAAGTATGTCTGTGTAACAGACGATACATGCTTTAGCAAAGAATAGAGAATGATGAGAAAGAATCAGAAAAGAACCACTGAGTAGAAGTGGTTCAGTAACTGACTTCAGTAATTTTGATGTCCATTTCAAAGGAATAATAAAAAACTCAAGGCAAACAGTTCCCAGAGGATTGCTGGCTTAGCAGGAAAACTTCAGAGTGGTTCTTAAGAACATACCAGCACAACTGCGTTAGAAGACATTACAAGTTACAAAGTCAACCTTCCACGTGGTGAGAAATGTCAGGATGAAAATAGCCTACAATACTTGTTTCAGTTCCCCATGAGAACATATTACATTGGTCAATTATAAGGCACACCATCTTTACATGCAAATTTACTGAACGCAGAAGATTTCTAGTCAAATATGTTAGTTAACTGCTTTCTCACTGTTCAAAAAGTGGTTGCAACATGACAAATTTCCTTCAAACTTTACTGTAGTAACAGATGTCCTTTATTTGCTCCCCAGTGTTCACATTTTATAACAAAATGTAACCTAAATCCGTCTCCAAGGAGAGATTTGATCTCCAGCTGAACCACAATAGATGAATTTTCTGTATCTTTATGAAATTGAGAAAATAAATACACTTATGATCTGTTAAGTGGTTCCAATTAAATTCCAATTACAAGATGGAAGTTGGACAAAAACCTAGACCCAATCTCTCGGAGAAGTACTGGTGCAGTGCTTCAGATACAGCTGCAAGCACTCTCACTACACAGATGACAAGATGTCAAACCCAGCATTCAGAAATGAACACTAATTAGTGACTTCTTTTTAAAGAGTCTCATTTGAGCTGTTTGCCAAAGATTCCTGACTGTAAGTAGGAAATATTACAGATCAGTGCCCAAGTACAGCACAGCCTGTCAAACCAAACAGTCTTAACATGAAGATATCACTTTCTCACCCACTGAATGGATCCTCATCACTCTCTCACAAATGCAGCAACACTGCAGCTGTGCCTCCTTCACTTTAAACCCCCAATTCACTCCCCGATCACCCCTCCTTTGGGAATGTGAGGCACTACTGCAGAAAGACACAATCACATCATTCACATCCACAGCACAATGCGAGAGCACATGCAGGTTAGACCAATACTGCCTCAACAGTCCACAGCATTCAAAGCTCTTGATACTATTTTAATTGTTTTATGTAAGCAAATTATCATTTTCATTAATTAGCATTTATCTGAGTATCAATGCCTCCCAGTCCTCCTGAACAATCTCTATATGCACAGCAGCAGCCCACATCCTCTCCTCCGTGCAACAATTCAATTTTGTACTATGTGTGCAGTGCTAATTTTTAGTTTTCCGCTTCCCCTCTTTGTTCTTCAATTTTTCATCCACTTACTCCCAGGCTGCATGCCCAAATAGCATCACTAACCTTTCTTCTCCAATTATTATTGCCCAATCAGAGTCTTATTACATTAATATCCAAATAAAAACGTCTGTTCTACCACTAGCCTGAGAGGAGGAGTGATGGATTCTCTTCAGCCCCAGTTCTGGTGACTGGACTCAGCTCACCCACACAGATCAGAAGCTTCACTCCCAGAAGCAGTTGACTACAACTTCACAAAATTTGTAACATGGCTAATTATTTTTATATCACTGTGAAAACCTCAACAAAAAAAGAAATATCCTTGCCAAATTCACAATATCCTCTTAGAACAGAGAGATCATTGTATATTCTCAAGAGTCACAAGAACTTGTTTTTCACTTGACAGGGATGAACAGCATGCTTTTCTGACCCATCTTGTCAGCAACACAGTTGAACTTTTCTGGAGAAATTTTTCTTACATGATCAAAAAATTTTAAACTATGACATATTTCCCTAAGAAGTATATAGTTATACAAAATGCCACATTAATTATAATCATGTATATAATTACATGTAATATATAGTGGAAATGTTACATTTTGCTAAATTATAAATAAATTAAGTCATACCTGGCAATTTCAATTGAAAATCTGGAGGCAACTCCTATATACTTACAGTGACACTTACTCAAAGTAAAATTTGCTATTACAGGTTGCAATGGGGGGAAGGAAAAATAGCCAACTGTGCATGGGTAGTGTTTGCCATTAAGCAGACTGAGCACCTAAGAAGTTCTGCGGGACAAGCTTTCATCTTTGCATCTAACCTTAGAGCATCATGAACTTAGCTACCTGACGGGTAAGTCTGTCCAAGATTAAAGACAATCAATTCAGTAGCTCAGTCATCAAACTGTGTTTTTAAGTTCTTTTTCAGTTTGTTTTTCTTCCTTTTTAAGCTTAAAATGCACTGTCTTACAAAACCTGTGCACTGTTTTAGTGAAAATAAATAGAAAATGAGAAAAGCAGTTTTAAAATTTCTGGCCAAACCGATTTATATCCTCTGCATGTAAGCAATAGCAAAAGATAATTAAGAAAATATATCACCAATTTCAGATTCTGTTTTCTACATTCACTTTTTTTTTTTCTGAAGGCCAATTTAAGACCAAAGCAATGCTGCAAACATCTACACGTAACACAAACATTATTACTTCTTTAAAGTGGAGTATCTAAAGCTGATCGAGCTACAAATAAAAAGAAATATAACTGAAAAAGCTTTCTACCAAAAGCATTTTAGAGCAGAACTACACAGTATTGTAACACTGATAAGCGAAAAACCCAAACTGTCAGTATAAGCTTCTTCAGATTTTAGTACATTAAATACCTCAGTAAAAGCTACACAAACTAAGATGTGCATAAATAATTTTTTGAATGTGCATAGAGGTAATTTTTTTTTCCATTAACAGGAACAGAACATACCAGATAAAATAAGCAGTTCAATAATTTCTGCATCTCCCAGATAGGCAGCAGCATGTAAAGGGGTCCTTTTCTCATTATCCTGTGGTAAGAGGGGGGAAAAAAGGTTTTATTCAAAATAAAAACTGTGTTTTAGCATTCTGCATGAGTTATGAAAAAACACTGCATAAAAATGCATCTTCCAAATATTACACATTTTATATTTTAGACAACATTGTTACTCTAAAGATGTAGGCCACATTTATTAAGACAAGCACACCTCTCCCTAAGGAACTGTTACACCTACACAGTCAGCTAGCACGTTTTCCTGAGGTACACAGGTTGACAGATACTCATCACACCTGAAGATAAACCTATCAGTCAGAAATCACCACTCACTTGTCTCCAGAAACATGAACTTAAGGCTGTTCTGCATATTTAAAAAAAAGGTGCTTCACCTCTATATATTGGTGTGAAATGCTTTCTTTGGGAAGTTGAATGTCAACTTCAGCAATTACTTTGAAAATAGAAAATAGAAAAGAAACTGGAGTGAGTACAGGCAGAAATGTAGAGATTTCAACTGATTTGTTAACTGCAGATGAGCAAAGAGGAGGAGGAGATACAGTTCATTTTGCAGAAGCACTCCAGAAGATACAGATAAGATCCAGGAATGTGGATAACTCAGGCTGATCTTGTGTCCTTCTGAACTTACAATTAAGCAAGAACGTTAACAAACACAGAATTTAACAAAAACAAGAACAAAAATCAGCCAGTTTGCTCTTTAGGGGATGGCTGCTGAAAAACTAGAAAAGAAACCGATCTTCATGAGCATCCGGGATTAAGTTCTCCTTAGATTTCCAAAGCATTTTAGTAGAGCTTGAAACACACTGTGAGGTCAAGGGAGGAAGAATCAAGATGACAACAAGCAATGAATTTTAAGTAGCGAGACATTTCTATTAATTCAATTGTTGATAATTTCAGAAAATTTCATTTTGATTGACCTCTTATTTATGAAGATTTGCTAAAATCACTGTAATTGGTGAATTCCTATTTGAGAGTCATTAGCATGCAGGAAGAAAACTACAAGTACGAGGCAGGAGAGATCCGATAGCAAAGAGTTACTGCTGGAACGTACAAGACAACTTCACAACTCAGCACATTCCAAACTCCACAAAAGAAAGCAACAAAAAGCACACACAAACCCACCGCTCTTATCTGCTGCTTAACACTGTTTTGTCCCTGCTCAGAAAAAGTTCAAATCACATATTCACCATACTATCAATGTTTCCTAACTTCATTTTTCTGAATTACTCAGGGGGGATTCAACACTGAGCAGTATGCAACCAGGCACTGATGCACCATGAGTAAGCAACTAATAGTACATATTTATCATTAACACCACATAGTGCCAGGATGTCTCAACTGTAGATTACACAACTTCTGACAAAAATTAAATAAAAGACAGCTCCTGGCACTGAGGATTTGAAATGCAGGAGGAGGGAAAAGTAAACAAGAGTGGAAGCACAAGGGAAACATTAATACACACATTAAGCTTGCTGTTCCTCCAGCCCAAAGGAAGGGAACAGTAACCAGCACTAAAAAGCAGCTTTCCTTCCTCCTATCTGGGAACACTGGGGTACTGTATAATAACATGCAATCCCACTTGAGCCTGTTTGATAACATTAAAGTGCCCACAACCTACAGTACAAAAATGAGTGTAACACTTCACTGTCTTCAACCTCGCTGTAGAACTAGAGCAAATAAGACAAGTCATGAATACCCCTTTCTGTAGAGAAATATTCTCTTAAGAACACAACCAAAGACCACATACCTCATCTCAGTGATAAAAGTTGTGCAAGCAGTCAAATCTGATCTATCAGAAATCTTTCAACACAAAGGGACAGAATGAAGTTGCTTGTTTAGAGAAATGTTAACTACCAAGCCTCTGTATATTTTTCTGAAACACTGATGATCCAAATTTCTGGTGAATCCAACTCATATTTCCCCAAATCCTGCCTCTACTAAAGGGAAAGAGTTGAGTATCATGAAGCCACCAAGACATGGAAGCAGCAGTGTCTAAAAAACTCAAACCCAACTCCTGATTTTGCTGAGATGCTCACATCCTCATATCCTGGGCCAAATCCAGGGCTTGCTATTTCAGCAATTCCAAAGCCCAAGGTCTATACCAATTTCAAATGTTCTGCAAGTTAAAAACACTTTTGTCTGACTCCTTCCTCAGTTTCACAGCTGTAAATTTTTATTTTTTTTAAATAACTTGCATGTGGGAGAATTTTCATTTCAGTAAAGAACCATTTTTCAGATGATCTTATTAAAAAAAAAAAACACAACAAAAATAACAGAAAATCTGCATTCAGTAAGCTCTCATCAGCATGCACATGTCAGCTTCCTTTAAAAAAAAATCCAACTTCATTCAAATTGAAGACTTACATTTCATTGGTGAATTTTAATAAAAGATATCAGGGTAAAATTAAAGAAAATTTTATACTTTATATGCGGCTAAAACACTGCCATACAGATCAACTACTTCTTATTTTAAAAGAGTAATCATTTGAAGAACAAATTTCATCAGCAAATTTAAAAACATAAGCATTAAAATCATTACAGCAAGTAAAATTAATCCAGCTTTCAGTTTTAAGAAGCAACTTTGTGAGCTAACAGTTTGCAGCACTGGTGCATCATACTAACACAAACTGGCACACAAACGGCCTTAGCGTTGTTTCTTCAATATCAGGAACTTAAATGACACCAAAAGGAACATTCCATAAAAAGAAGTTTTGTACATAAAGCTACAGAATATCAAACCCTGTTGGTACTTCGCCATTTAAAACACTGCACTATTCCTAGGGTAGCCTTTGGCAATGAAGAACAACATTTTTTCCAATTTAAAAACGTGCAAAGGAAATCAGCATATGACAGCTCTAAAGATCCTATGACCTAAGGCTGGAATAAAATACTAAGATCCAGGAGTCCAACCACTGACCCATCTCCACCCAGGCCCACTAACCATTTCCCTCAGTGCCATGTCATACTCATTTCTTGAAAACCTTCAGGGATAAAGATTCTATCATCTCACTGGGCAAACTGTTCCAATGCCTCATCACTCCTCCTGAGAAGATATTTTCCCAATCTGAACCTCCTTGGTGCAACTCCCTCTTGTCCTGTGGATGTTATCTGGACAAAGAGGCTGACCCCCTCCGTGCCACAGCCTCCTTTCAGGCAGCTGTAGAGAGTGATAAGGTTTCTCCTGATCCTTCTCTTCTGCATACTGAATAACCCCACTTCCCTCAGCCTCTCCCTATAAGACTTGTGCTGCAGAACCCTCACAGCTCTTTACAACTCTCTTCTTCTTCAACAAACTTAGAACAAAAGCAATGCCTCCCTTGTGACATAAAATATTGCCTTTCACTATTTCAACAGGTATTTCCATGAAGTAAAACAACAGAGAAATTTAAGGCTAAATTAAACATACAGCATTTGCTTCTACCTATTCTTTTTTCTTCTTTTTGACTATGTATCCTTCCAGATAAAAATTATCTTTGTGTGGGTACTGTCTTTGCAAGCAACTCAGAGTTAAGTTAGTGAGAAAGAGCTTCTGGTCACTCCCAGGTTCACTGATAGTACATATGAACGCAAACATAAAATATTTGCAATTCTTTAGTAGCATCAAATATCAGAGGGGTCGCTCTCAGTATCAAGTCACCAGTGCTGCACTTAAAATACACTGAGATACTCTGCAGATTCTGAGACAGATTTTAGAATCACCCTTTTATAAAACAGAATGATTGCTTACTCTAAATATTTTTTCTTCCTTTACCCAAAATAGAATGCATCTAAATGCTCAGCTTCTTCGTTTAAACTTCATAACAGTTAGCTTAGGTACACAGTTGAGGCCATCGTAATTGGGGATGCTAGTTCCTTGGAAGGATGTCCAACAAAGCATTAATTACTGTCAACTGAAAGTACTAAAATATATCTATATATATAGATATAGTATATAAATATATATAGTACTAGAGTTTCCAAACGCGTAAATCTGTAACAAATAACTTCATTTCCCATCTCTATCCTGAGTGTAATTTATCTGAGATTTTTTTTTCCTCAGGTTTTCTTTATTTTTTTTTACTCAATTGTCAGAACACCCTTTAAATTATTTGAAATTCATAGCTTAATTAGAACATATAACTTGATGTTGTAAAAAAAAATAAATTTCCAACTGATTCTGACTAGCAGCATTTTAACAAGCAAAACTGTATCTTCTCCTATCTCAAACTTAAAATGTACCTCCAATATAGTGAACAAGATATAAAAAAAAAACCCTCTCTTCTGCATACTTAAAAAGGATGAAAGCATAGCATTAGCCACAAAAATCAAATATATATTAAACAGCTACCAAAAAAGTATTGTTTGAATCCAGATAAGTACCATCATAGCTTGAAAAGACTAGATTTGCCTTGCTGATTTCATTAATTGCTTGAACCATGGCTCATGCTAGTATTTTCATAAACACTTGAATTGCATTCATAAGGAGCATTTCAGAAAGCCCACGCTAAGCCTTCTGTAATAATGGCATTATCACTAAGCCTTATTGTATTTTAGGACATATCCTCTTTATAGAAAATATTAAGACAGCAAATCTAGCAAGTAAAAGAAAAGGCTGTTCTGTACATAATGCTAGGGAAACACTAACTTTCCTCCCCAAAATTTCAAAATCAAAATCAAATGCTCAGCAATTGCAGGTGGATAATCCAAAGAGCTACCCAGGTTTTGTAGATAGGGATATTTCAGAAACAGGATGGAGGTTTGGCATGGGCCTGTCCAAATGGATGAAAGTGGGATGAACCTCCACCAACTCAGAGACATTAAAAGCTATACAAATTGATCTGATCTACTCTTATTTAGTCATTAAAGGAAGTGATAAGAATTTTGGCTGCAGAAAATTGTTACCCATATCCACATTTCCTCCATGGGAAAAAGAACTTTTAGGTAGGCAACTCAGGCTGTAGCAACAGCGACTGACTGCAATGTGCTCTGTATCAGGACGGATATCCCTTCCTTTTTTGGCTACTGTGACAGCCCAGGCAATCACCTTGCTGTCCCAGTATGACCTGGAGTATACCTAAACTCTTCAAGAAACACTGCTGGTCAAACAAGTTTTACCTTCACCTAGAGGAAAGAACTACACTGCCTTGTGCACCCCATTCCACATTATGAGACAAATGGGAGGTGAGGGAAAAGAACTCCCATTGCATGGCTTTGCTGCCTGGACATACCTTGCAATCCCTGATAAATCCTCATTCAACTTAATGCCTTTGGGCATTTTTTAAAGAAACTTCCAGAATTGAATTTCCAGTTCAAATTCACAGAGTAGCACTGAAATCCATGGAAAATGATATTCTTCCTATTCAGTTAAGGATTATTTGATTAACTCAAATAACAAATCTAATTAAATAACTTGTCTTCACTGAACCACTGCACAAAGTTCATGCACAAAATCTGATTTAAAAAAAAAAAAAAAAAAAAAGCACATTCAAAAGTTGGGTCCTTTGTAAAATGCCTGAACAGTAAGAACAACTTAGTGGGAATCATTCAAACTAAGTTTGCACAGAAAAATAAAATCAAGCATTCATACATATATAAAACTGATAAATACTATTGGAACATTCACTCATATTCAACTTTCTTTTATTAAAAATTCTTTTTAAAACATATGTATGGTTGTGTAAACTCAGTATTTTTAAAAATAACACCTGGAAATTTCTTTAATAAAGACTGTATAAATAGTACGTGCTCTTCAAGTCACACAAGCAAACATGTCAAAGAAGGTTCAGTGCTCTCATTCAAAAGGCTACTTGGTCTTTG
Source organism: Lagopus muta (assembly GCF_023343835.1). Classification (NCBI taxonomy): domain Eukaryota; kingdom Metazoa; phylum Chordata; class Aves; order Galliformes; family Phasianidae; genus Lagopus; species Lagopus muta. Next base: position 33,606,686 of record NC_064439.1, read on the forward strand.
ACATTTCCGCTCAGTAGAACAATTTCACGGGATGAGAACAGGAAAAGAGGTAGAAAATCTGCCACTTCAGCTAGTATCGAATCCCAAACTTCATGTACATAACGTGTTAGCAAGTGTGATTCTGAATGCTGGTGGATGCTCTATCATAAAAAAGACTGGCAGAAAAGGAAATTGAAGTTCAAAACAATATTGCTAAGTAACAGTGATTTGGACAACTTTTCAAAAACCTGATTCTTCAAATGTCTGATGTTTTATGTCCTTTATGCCTTAAACTGATGTGATAACAAAATTGTTCACACATGACTGTAAAGCTGTGGCCACAAAAGCTAACACATGAAAAATAAAAAATGAGTCACATCTTGCACAAGGATCAATTACTAACATTCAGTCTGGTCTATGACTTTGAAAGCAGGGTACATAGCCAGCTAAGCAATCAGAAAACAAGAGTAAAAATTTCTTGACTCAAGAAGTAACGTCTCCCCTCATACTGCCAACTTCCCCCCAAAAGCAAAAAAAAAGCCAACACAGAAGTCACATTAGTTTAATATGGTTAAGATATTTAAACCATGAGATTCAGCTCATGAGCATGTCTTGTTTTCAAGGTCATTTTAAAGTACTAAATCTTCAGAAATATAATAATAAAATAGCTGTGTTTGGTGGAATGTAGCATTTTTGTTTCATTTGGGTTCTAGAAAAATGCTATTTTTGTATGTTGATGACAAAAGAAAACACTGAACTTTCATTAAAGCAATACTACTTGGTAACTTGTAGGTAAGTATTTCAGGAGACATAATAAAAAAAACAACTGAAAACATCTGTATATCTTCATGCCACTCTCCAAATGTTATGTTTTGAAAGTATGAAGCAGAGTGCAGGTTTTGTAATGCTCTTCTTGCTTCCACGATTCTTGTTAGTTAGGTTTCCATGTAAGGAACGACCACAGCTCACAGGAAAAGCTGAGTCTCGGTATTTATTCTACAAAGATGTACACAACTGTTTTTGCCCAAATTACGAAGCCTAGAACTTGCTGTGAGTGAAGTCAACAATCAACTTGTGTACTGAATAAGGACATGAATAACTGAGCAGGCTTTGTGAGCTACTCCCATCCTCTTTGAGTTCCAACAACCAAGAATTTGGTCCCGTTTATCACTGACAAATGCTACTAAATTCTTGTCCAATATCTGGAACAAATGAAGACCTGTTCTCTACTCTTTGATATGATGGACTCAATCTTACAGTACAGCTGAGATATTTGGGACTTTTTTTTTTCCTTTAGCTCAGGAATTAAAACAGAGCAACTCTTGTGGCCAAGATTACTCACTAAAATATTAGATTGTGAAAAAAAAATTTAAAAATGATACAGAAATTAACCTCTCCCAAACATAAAACCTCTCTAGCACTTGAAACTATCCTATGCTTAGAAAAATCAACAAATAAAAGATATGATAATCTCATGAAAAAAATACTTTCCCTGGGCTTTCCCTTTCCCAAATGTCAAATATACCATTTGTAAACATCTATCTGGAACATAGGGTGGGGAAAAATCCAACAAGCTTTTAATTGGATTGTAGTTGTCAATAAGACAAATAAATAAACCAAGCTATTCTAGAGGGGAAAAAAAAAAATAAAAGCAGAATGCACATACACAGGCATTATGAGGAATATTATGTAACAGAGCCTGTGCTCATGAAGCAGGCTGAAGAAGGGCTAGCAAATGCCTTGTCTCACCCTATGATCCATCTGTAGTATCTAAGGATACAAATAAGAAAAGATGCCAAGAAAGAAAACAGGATAATAGTCTCTGTTCATGCTCCAGTGAAACATCACACCACACTAGGTAAGGTATGCACATCTCCACCCTGGTTTAAATCCACCATATTACGTTCAGGCCAGTGACACTTTTGTTCAGAAAAGCTGAGTTTTTTGCTTTCTTATTACAAATGCTAGTGTTAGCATGACATCCCTGAATGTGTCTGATGTAAATCAGGCACTCATCTCACTAACTGCACTGTCTTGGTGACAGAAAAGCGCTTTTTTCAGGTTGTGTTTAAATGTTAATACTTCTTTCAGTACTTGAAACGATCTTACAAGCAGGAGGGGGATTGACTTGTACACTGTCCGATGGTGACAGGACAAGGGGGAATGGCTTTAAACCAAGAGGGGAGACGTTATGAAGAAATCTTTTACTCAGAGGATGGTGAGGCACTGGCACAAGGGTGCCTAGAGAAGCTGTGGTGCCCCATCCCTGGAGGTGTATGGGGCCCTGGGCAGCCCAAGCTGGTGGGTGGCAGCCCTGCCTGCAGCAGAGGGTTGGAACCGGGTGGGCTTTAAGATCCCTTCCTATCTGAAGCCATTCTATGACTCTCTGATTCAGTGAATGGTGCTGAGAAACAACTTCACCCCTCACACCCAACAAGGGTCTGCAACAGAAAATGACAAGTCCTCAAATCTTCCACTGCACTTATTGTGTGGCCCGACACAGTGTGAGCCCCCCTCCTTGCAGCCTCCTCCCCAGGCGCCTCTGGGACGGCCCTCCCATAGAACGGGAGCAAACAAATGATGCTTTCGCCGCCCAGTTTTTGATTTACACACAGCCTTCCCTGGAGTAGATTTAAAGGACTGATTATTGATGCAGCATTAGACGTTCCACTAATACATGAGATAGCTTTAGGCACTTGCAAAGCAGGGAAAACTGTTTTGTACAAAGTTACACTGCATACGCATGCGGAGTTTTCACATGGGAAGTTACTATAAATAATCAGTAAATTCAAATCCTCTCTTGCTATTAACAGCAATGCATTCTTTAAGGACTGTGTCGATGTTGGATGTTAACACACATTAAGTCTACAGAGCTTTATTCTTCTCTCTGCTCTTGGAGCAGGGATGTTCTGTTCTCAAATACCAGAGCCGTGCATGACAGGCACAGCAAGTGCCAGGAGCAACCCCAGTAAGCTGGAACTATTCAAGGCCTCGCCTCTAGTTTGTTTTGTAAAAGCAGCAGGAAATGTGAAACTTCTAATACTGAGTATGTAAGTACGGTTATAATCACTAAAAATAAAGTGACACATCACACATGATCTATAAAATCATTATCTCTAACAAGAATCACATTGGAGATTCAAACGCAGAAATTTCAAATGTGTTTCAAGAATTATCTAATTATTCATGGTTCTTTAAATGGATGCCATACTAAAGGATAGCAATGACCGGAACAAATCTTGTCTGTCAAAACCCCAATTACTGTAAAACAAATTCAGTGTACAACCAATAGAGTAAAAAGACTGCTATGCAGAAATCCAAGCTTGTTTGCCCAGTTTAGCAAACAGTATAACCACATTAACATAGAGCTAGGCAAGCTTGCTAGGCCTGATGAGAAGCAGAATCTAATTAGCACCAGTAGCACGCCATACTAATATTAATTCAACGCTAAGTCTCTAAAAAAATATTTCTCATTTTTTGTAAAAAGTCTTCCTTTAAGAAGAGTCCTATTCTATGCAACTGGTAACTTCCTGAGTTATCCAAATAACACACCGTGCCAGGCAGCAATTTGCTGATGTTAGTAAGATTATCCTGCAACTCTGTTGAAGGTTTTATTACATGGCTCCAACAAGAGCGATAACTCAATACACTTGAAAATCTCATTTGCACAGAGTAAATATGACGTTACCAACAGGATGCAGAGGATTATTTCAATTTGGACTGGCAAGGTTCTGTCACTCAGAATTCTGATTCAGAAGTAAAATGCTCACTTACAAAGCTTTGTATTTTAAAACATTCTAAAACATTTCCACACCAGAAAAGGAACTCAGTGCAATGTGGACATACTTTATATTGAGGCTGAAAAGCATGATTCACTCTCAAAGCCACATTAAAAGGAAATAAGCTATCTGATTATTCATTACAGATGATATGCTTGGAAAACATCCCACACTAATGAACAGGAAACCCCAAACCGTAATATAGTTAAGTAACATAAAATAACTACTATATTATGAATTTAAATTTTTGAGTAGCTAATGGATATTCTTACAGTACCCAGACACAGTACACAACATGCTGCACATTTCCACAACACTCAGAAGAATTAGGTCTCCACAGTTCCCCATTTCTTGGAATTAACCATGCTTCAGATCCATGAAACAGCCTCTTAGCAATTGCTCTAGAAACAGACGAAACTTTCCTACAGGGAAAGCTTCCCTATATTCCCTGCAGCTAAGTATCTTCTTACCCCCTTCAGATACTTAACATAAACATTCCTGAAAAATGAAGTTATGAAAAGCTTAACTCGATACCAAAATAACACCTGGATATTCCCGTATGGTAGCGATAAATTCTATCAACTGCCTTAAAAACAACTCACTGAACTCGAGCATGGGTATTGACAGTAATTTTTATAAGTTAACTTTGTATCTTTTTAATTAAAAAATCTCACACATTTATGTGTGCTATGCATATTATGCCCTTTTAAAAGCCAAACCGTAGATCTTCTTGCAAATGAACTACTCCAGCACCATGTTACACACTGATGCAGAGGAGCACAAACACTCTCAAGAAATAAGATTCCTCACAGAATTTTCCTACTATTTCTGCACATAGAAATAAATGTCAATTAAGTGAATGCTGCAGGAAGCAGGAGAGCCTCATGACTCATCATCAGGCTGGTCACACAGTAAATGTGAGTTCCTGTTTTTGGTGGAAACATCAAGAAAGTTCATTACAGAGAACATCTACCATCAGAAAGCTATGAAGTTCATTGAAATACACACTGAAGGGAAGTCTGAGCAAAAAGAAAAAAATAAGGAGAAAGAAGCATCTTGCTATAATTTTATGGCTGTATTTTATTAAAAGCCCAAAGACAAACAAGATAGGATAGGTGCTATCATGAATCCTTAAGATTATATATTTTCTTCAGTATCACATGTAAGAAAAATGTATTTGCTAATACCTCAAGCAAAATAAAATCATAACAAATTAGATACAGTCACTAACTGGTTAAAATGTCTTCAGCTACTTGGAAAAGCTCTCTCAATTCTTATTAGAAATCCATTCTAATAAAGATGATAGGTACAGCTTCTGTTGGTCAGATGTTAACAAAAACTGCTCAAGGAACAGTTAGCAGTGGAAGTGTCTGAAGACATACCCTATTTGTTTTATGATTTACTGCAACCTCAGCTTCACCTGCTGCTCTCTGTGAGGTCTCACAGGCACACAGTTGCTATTAGAACATTTCTCCGACTCCAATACAGCTTCTGAAATTGTGTTCTGAATAGAAACAGCAAGGCACGAGTTGCTGTACCAAATCAAGGTCTGTTTCTGAATAGTGGGTTTAATTGGAGATATTATCATTACTCATATTTGTTTATACAGTTATATTTAATTTTCTCTCTGACCTCCTGCAATGATTTCAAAGGCCTGTTTCCACTGACAGCTGATCATGTGTTTAGATGAGCTACCCTTTGGGGCACTCCAAAAGTAATGCCTCACAATTTATTTCCATGGAAACTACAACAGACACAGAGAGCACAACACCACTATTTCATAGAGTTAATTCTCAGCTACAAACATAGTCACCACCATTAGCTATGCACTTTTTGCCAGCAATGAACAAGAACCTGCCTACCATGCTTGTAGAAAACTGCACCAGTAGAGGTGACCCTATCACTGTCAGCACTGTTGAAATGCACCACACACTGCCTCATCCACTGCTTCACTGGTTGGTCTCCCTAAATGTTCAGCAAGCACCAGTGAAATGTCAATGGGAGCAAATCTTTCTGCATAGAGGAATTTAATGACATTCTTTTGCTTCATCTGCGCTTGCCTGCAAGATGCCATTGTGTCAGACTGCCCCCTCTGCTGCCATCTGTCACATGGCAACAAGTAACAGAATATTGGTGGGAGGTTTCAGCTTCTGCTGTCATACCACCAACATCCTCCTCTGACATCCTGGACCAATTGAATGAGATAGGAGACAATGATTTCAGACCAGCCTTCGTAGATGAACGTATACCCACATGTACACCTATGGCTTTTCAATATAGAGGTTTTACTTGTAGGAAAACTCACATCCAGTCACAGTGCTGAACAGTTCAAAGGATGAAAATGACTTAAAGTAACTAGAGCCAAACTCAAAAGTTATAACTCATACGTTCTCATCAATTCCACAAAGCCTTTCAAATTCACAGATATCCTTAACATTACTTGGATTAAAAAAAAAGTTTATAATCTGAACTGCTAAGATAGGAGGTCAAACAATACAAGAAATACATCTGTATAAAAAAATCCACCACTCTTCAGAATGTGTTACATTTTTTTCTGGATGCTTTGTTAATTCCTTCCTGACATTCACGTCAGCAAAGCAGGAGCGATGGAGCTGCCCGCACAGTCTGTGCTGCCAAGGAGCACAATAAGATGCTGCCTCACAGCATCAAAGAGCTTAGCCCACGTTTTTGTTGCCAACTGTAGCTGCCAGCATAAAAGGTCTTCATGCAAACAGTCTACACTGCCTACAATGGACTCAACAAAACAGTTACTGAGTCTGATGCTTGCTTGAGACAAATAGAGTCCTTAGCAAACTCAAGCTCTCTCACCCTTTAGAAAGAAGTTAAAACAGTATATGATTCCTGCTTAGCTTTTGCTACACTATGCTAGATCTAACTACCATCTAGTCTCACCAGTTTAGATACAGAGGCCCCAGAAGCTTCATTCTGACTGACAGAAACATTACCTAGTAACAAAAGCTGGAGATTAATTGTTCTGAAAAATGATGCATCTTCAAGTGTACTTCACGTGGACAAAATGAGACACATTACAAAACATGGCAGAACTTCTTTCCAGTCAATGGTCATAGTGCCCCTGAAGTGGAAAGGAGTGTGGTTGGCCCATAGCTGTCTTCTTACTGCCTTTACCTGGCCCAATCAATTTCCTGTGCAAAATTGTCTGCGTTCTCCATTGTTCTCAAATCTGTTTCCAGAGCATCTTAACAGCTTTCCTGATATCCTCAAGCAAAGAAACACAGCACTGCGCATGAACTGCCGCTATCAGAGAAGTGCCACGTGCTAATCTGCTCCGAGCAGCACCTTCAGATGCCTCAGATGGCAAACTGCTCTCTTGATGTGACTGAAGTTACAGAAGCTACTGACCACAAAAAGGATAACTGAAATAGTTTATGTATAGCAGTTAATAATGGAAGAGGTTTTACGAGGCACAGATGTCAAATTAAAATGATTTTTACAATTGTAGTTGTATGCATTTTGTTCTGTTCTTTTATTAATCAGAAGGGGGAAAAAATTCTCGTACCATTTATATACTTTGGTAAAATGAACAGCTACAGAAAGATAACACAAAGATAATAAACTCCTGAAGATTATTTTTATGTCATACTTTGCAGCTCTCCCTTTATCTGCTTTTAAGCAAGGCCATGCTGTGTTTTTAAGTTTCCTTACCTTCAGAGATACTCAAAATAATTGAGAAGTGATTTAGTTTCTTACATAACATATATTAAAAATCTAAAGATCCAAAATCTGTACATAATTTATCTGCATGATCAGAGCACTGCATCCTGCTACATTTTGTGGAATGTTCTGTATTTCAGACATTTTAATTCACATTTTTCTTGTTCTAGGCTGCACTTATAAGCCTGGACATGAAATCTACCCAAGAGTCCAGCCCACAAGAGAAATATAAAGATGAAAACCAAGAAACTTTTGCCTATTTTTTTAATTTAACCTCTTCTAGTACTTTCCTGATCGACACCAGCATCACAAAGAATCTTTCTTAGTTTTTAACTGTGCTATAATGTTATTTATGTTTATGTTATAAACCATTATTTCCTAAATTACATGGATAATAGATACTCTCAATTTCTAATTCTTCTGGCACCTAAACTCAATGCTGTATGAGAAACCCTAGGCTTCTGACCAAACTAACAAGCCAATTTTCCTCCTCTTGTAGTACATGCAATGATGTGCAGAACAAAATTGAAACAAAAAATAACTAGAAATCAAGACAGACATCTTATCCTACCTGAGGAGGAAATCCAGCAACATTTTCCTAACATGCAAATAACACCAACAAGGAGTTATGCAAACCCACATCTTGCAGGGCTGGGAAAGGAGCCCAGACTTCTACTGCAAGAGCTGTCCATGCAGCAAACCCTGTGCTCAGAACAGCAGACAGATGTACACACTTCACTCTCCCATTCAGACCTGTCACAGTTTTCTACTGGGTCACGATGTTTGCCAGCTCCAGCAACAAAACTCTGGGATTTATGGGCAATGCTTTATAGCTGCAGGGTTGTTTCGTTGTATGGTATTGGTTATTTTTGTTGCTGTTTTAGGTTGGTTGGTGGGTTTTTTTTGTTTGTTTGTTTGTTTTGGGGGGAAGGGGTTTGTTTTTGTTTTTCTTTAATTGCATAATAGTAGCACAGGTGGGCTTTTACTTTTATTTTTTGGTTCCTTGTGACAGAAAAGTGCCATAAAATTCAGAGCTGTGCTGGATGGCCTGTGATATGGAACAGAAAGCATCTGGATATCTTGATAGCTGCAATGCTCAGTACAGTATCTGTGATTTCATTTTCCAGTGTTATATCTCGTGTTGAAAAAAAAACAACAAAACAGAACAGCTTCAAGATATGCTACATATAAATCTATATAATCTCCCAAAGCAAAATGAGCTGCAAGACACAGGTGGTTCATGTTGAAGTCACTAACCATGTGTCAAGCAGTTTTTCAAATGGGAGCAGTGAGCACCTGTAAAAACTGGGAGACATTTGTGTCATTCTGGGATTCCCCAAATGCAACGCCTGTCTGGCACTAGCATGAAAAGAGCAAGGGGCACACTGACACTGCTTCCAGAGAGGATCAGATGTTTATTCCCTTGGCTAAGATCAAGTGCAATTGGGTTACAACGATAGCATATAGGGTTACCTGAAGTATCACTTTCTGTGGTTAGAAATATTATCCTAATAGTTCTTGGAGGAGGAGGAAGAGCTGTTTTGATTTTGAACAATCATTTTAGGAATAAGATGCACAAATTCTGTAGCATTTCTGTCAGTGAGCCAGTATTCCTTCAACACAGTAGTGCTTGTAACAAAAAGCCAAGGTGGAAATATTCAATGTTCATAATCTATGAAACGAAGCATACATCATAGATGTATTGGTTACAAATGAAGGGGGTACAATTTTACAATGGTGATGGACTTCTACACCTAACAAAAAAAAAAAAAAGGCTAAATCCTGACTGGTGAAAGGCAATAACAGTATCACTTCAGTAAAATTAACTGCTGAAAAGTGCACAAATTTCAAACTAACTTTGCTATTCTGATCACCAAGAGGAGGAAACGCTGACATTCATCATAAACTACTACAGAGATACTGCGTTAATTATCACACACCATTTTCCTTACCGCCAAATCTAAAAAGCCTAGGATGGTATGAAGGAAAAATGAGTAGTAAGAAATATGCATGAGTGCTCACATGCACCCTTTTCTCAGTCTCTAAACAGAAACTCTATCAGGCTCAACATATGCATGTGATTTAAGCCTGATTCATGAAAGGAGCAGCTACAGTTTCTCAAGATTTTTTGGGGAGGAGAAAGGAGAAGTAATCCTTTCTCCTCTTTCCAGTAATTGGAACCTCAGAGAGTGCACCTTCCAAAAATACCTTTGATCAAAGTTCCCAAAGTTGCCCAGCAGGCTGCACACATCAAGGAGGCAGGCCTTTTTGACCCACAACTTCACTGGCTAAAGAACATGCTTAATTTGCTCTTTCTTCACATGAATCACAGCAGCTGAGTTGAATAAACTACATACATTCTAAATCCAGATTCCAGCTGTGATTCAAGAGAGCTGGTAAATGTGACATGAACAGAGAACAACCTCCTTCCTGGAAGAGCCCAGGTTTACTATCAGTACATGATCTTTGAATCTGCACACAAGAATGCAGGCTACGAAAGGCCATCCACCTCACAATCTATCTAAATATAACATTACACTACTAAGTAAGACATCGCTTGCTTTATGAATAATGCCCTAATACAGTCCAACCTTAGTGCAATTGATAGCCATTACCAAATGGGCAAACCATAGCCTGCCTGTAGGAAGCCAAACACACAGATTCAACTCACTTAGCTTTAGCAGAGCATTAAGCCAATGGCAAATGATGTTAAAGATTATATACCCCAAAAATAAAAAGGTAAATGAAGCTGGATGATTACAGAAAGGGAAAAAAAAGGTATTTTACCAAGACACCAACAACTTCTTGGAACGACTATCACTGTTACAGTAAAGACCCAGTGCAGCTCTACCTCCAGCTCTCTTCTGGGCACAATTTCACTTGCAGGACTCAGTCTCCAGTTACATAACTGACCAACTGCTACGCAGAAGGGAGGAAGGAATCCCAGCTATTAGAATACAAACTGCAAAATAATTAGTTGGTATTGAGAGTGGAAAAGACTCTGCAAAGGCAGTGGAGGGAACAGCTTTGGAATTTGAACAATTGTACTGAAGCACTTGGACAGCTAAGTGGAAAAAGATCTAACACATATACTGGTTCTAATACAACCCACTAGAGTTCATCCCAATCCTTCTCTTTATTAGGAAACATACACAGTCAATTCATTTCCTTCACTTCCCCCCCTCCTTCTATCCACATCAATTCGTAACACACAACCAAGGGAAAAGGTTTGGATTGGGACTACGTAGGAATACATTACCTCAGTCAAGTACATACAACAAGTGCAAAACCCAAGAAAAACACATAGACAGATGCACAAAGTTCCCTTTGCAGTTAACTTCATTTCTACCCAACCCTGGCAGGATCTGTATGCTCAGCAAGTCCTGACAAACTGTTCTATGGGTTATATGTGAATTCAGTATTAAATATTGCAGTAGAACTGGGACCGCCACGTTAGAAAGGAGTGCTCACATGAGATAAGCATCTGCCTACACTGAAGAACGGAGCTGTGAGGAAAACAGCTTGTTTTCAATGCATTCTAAATGCTCCTTGGGCATCACTACTGCAAGATAAATATGTGGTCTAAATCCACAGCAAGAAGCAAAATTGGTATGTATACACATGTAGAAACAGATTTTGAATATTCAATCTACAGTATTTTTCTTTGCTATCGCTTCCTGGCAGTTCAGAGTAACCCTCTTCACCCAGAGGTATGAAACAATTACATGAGAAGCTTTCTTATCTAAGCATGTCTACTTGTTTTGTATTTATGGACTGACAGCACCTGTTCGACAAATGTTGTGAGAGAACCAAAACCAAACAAACTCACTACCACACAGATAATAAAACCTAGCAGAGGCTTTTGTAATAAATAAAGAAGCAGAAAGATACTAAGCTTACTTTGTTTACTATGGGTGCTTAACCTGACTTGTGTATGGAGAAATACAAATGAAATGATAAAGACTAATCAGTTTTTTTAAAATGAATATGCTAATAATAGGATTACAATGTGCACATGGAGAGACAAGACAGACACACATGCACAGAACAAGCACTCATGACTAAACAGAAGATTATGTCATTTGATATTATATAATCCATCACAGAATGTTGCTGAAGAACAAGCAAAACTTCTCAAGGAAAGGGGGAAAAAAAAAAAAAGGAACCTTATCAAACAAAACTTTCAATTTCACAGTGAGTTTCCCTATACAGAGCCCTGCCCAAGCTCCAGAAAACAGGATTTCTAGTTGGCACTGGCCAGATATAAATTCCACAGAATGCTTTTAAATGTCAAAATACACACGCCTAACTAAATATTTGCTTTTGGTTCTGTGAATCTCAAGAACAAAAGGTAAACAATGATCATGGTCTAACACTGGCCACAGCGTAACATCCAGATGTTAGCTTTAGCTTTTTAGTGTTAGTCACATTCTCATTTACTTGGAGAAGAAACAGCTACATACACTGCTATGATGCTATACCCTAAATGGCTAATGACAGCCTACAATAAGCAAAACTGAATTCTCTAACAGAAGCAAAAGGTTCAGGCAATATTATCTTGCAGAGTGTCAAAGATGCATATCAGAATTTTAATAGAAAGTAAATACAGTAAACACATGCTGTTCAATTCCTTGAATTTCACCCAAAATGGAATAAACCTGGTTTATTTTCAGTACAACTTTTAAAAATCTGCAGTGTCACCAACAGGACACATGAGCACAATTTCTTACTTTAGAGGCTAATATATGCACTGGGTTTATCTCTCTAATATCCATTCTTAAGCCTGCCTACTGAAACTCTGTACTATTTTCTTTAATTGTCTAATATGTACTACATGCTCTATTTCATTCAAAGCATTATTCTCAACTAGTGTTACTTTCTAAGAAGTTAAGATAAACCTGTACATACAAACTTTTCAGTTATCCCAGTACTGCAAAACTAACATTTGAAAAAAAATATAAAATTAACTCTTTAGTATCAATGTGAATGTAGAAAGCTAAAAGAATACCATCTTTCTCCCTCCTCTTTTCCAGAATTAAGTGTATATAAAAATTTTACTTTTGCTTATTACATAAAAGCACTACAACTTACAACTCTTGAATTGACACAGTTTTCAAGTGATTAGTAGAGCAGAAAGCTGGATCAAAACAAAAGTAGATTGTATTCAAAGCTAATTTTGGATTTACCTGAAAATTAACATCTTCTTTCTTAAATATTAATGCTCGAACTTCATCAGGGTCTCCATTAAATATAGCTTGAACCAACGGTGGCTGAAACAAAGAAAAACAAATATTAAGAATGTAAATCCATTTCAGTTTTTAGTGATGCACGTATGATACTGTAACACATAACACAAACACAAGGTGAGGACAAAAATCAGACTTCCCAAGCAGTGGAGTAAAGTGAGTACTAACAGTAGGTAGAACTGAAAGAATTCAGAACTTTAAAAACCTTGGACACACAGACATACTCTGTCACTGCATGAACCAATGAAACATACATTATTTTAAAGAGCCTGTAAGAGTAGCTTTTAACAGCTGAGAAGAGAATATCTCTTAATAAAATTAGGGCTATTATAACACACTGTGAGTTCTATAAAATAAAAGTAGGTTAATAACCTTTACATTAGAAAGTGACCAAAGTGAGTAGAAAGGTTTTACCTGTTCAGAAAGAGAAAAGAACAAGCAAGAAAGCAAAGCGTATCAATCAGCTAAGTATGGTAACAAATTCATGCTCACACACTAAATATAGCAGGATTTCTCAGTAAAAGAAAAGCTGCTGAGATATGCTAGCAAGATTTTCATTAGTCACTTCACAAAACAATTTCAAGAAATAAAAGCAGAGGCCCCCACAGCACTGTCCAGAAAAGGTAGTTTGAATCTAACAGTTACATTTCAATTATGACTTACATTATTTTACTTTAGCTCTTAACTGCTGTCACTTGATGAAGTCTATCAGTTCTCAAAATAAATACAGCGTATAACTGCAATATAATGATTACATCAGTTCCTAAAGTGGTGTTGCATAAATGTAACCCTGAGGAACGAGGAGGGGGGAAAAGCATTCACTCCCAACACAGTTCACCAAGCCCTCTGACAATCCTCTGCTACCATGCAAGAGCTGAGATCTATTACTGCTGCACCATCAATCAAGTTCCATGCAAAACAGCAAGCTCCTGCAAACATGAATTCTAAAACTAAGTTTCAGGCTTTCTCTCTTTAGTTTTTACCACTTTGGCTTCTTTCAACATCATTCATGTTCATGATAATCCAATACATTTCTATTGGTATCCTCACCAGCATTACAAATGAAAAATATGCCACCAAACAACATGCCTTACCAGCACGTTTCCAGGAGGTAATGGACGCAAACATATATTTTCCTGAGGTATATTGGAAACAAATGTGGGAGAATCATCTTCCTCCTCCTCCAAAACAACAATACAGACTCGACTCATTCGATCCGTTTGAAGAAGCAAAAGCAAACAGAATAACACCAGCAACTCTGTTTCTGGAAGCACACTGCAGGTATTGCACCAAGGACCATATAGGGAATGCTTTCACCTGTTTCACATACACTCACAAACTTGTGAGCGCTGCTGCTGGTGTTTGAATATTTAGAAAAGGACATTGCAATCCCACTCTATGCTCCATTTTTCAGATTTGATCACCCTGAGACATTAAGAAAGTTGTTCTATGAAATAAAATTCCACAAAACATCGAAACCACAACGATGAGGCTGTGGAACAGCTGATAAAAATATCCTAGACCCAACTGAATTGCAACAGAACTCGCTGCCTCCAAGAGCTGTCCTTCCGAGCCAATCTGCCCCTGTCAGCAGCACAACTTGAGCAGTGCCTCCCCCTAAGCAGACAGGGGGATCATTGTTGGAGAAGCACCGGCTCCATTCTGCAGGCCCGGAGAACGAACAATTGCTCTGACAGAGATGGCTGTGGCTATTCCCAGTCCCGCAAGGTCAGTTGCCAGCAAACAGTAGCGGGCTCTCTGCTGTCCGAGAATAAACGCGGGCTCCGACCATTCTGTGATACTGCAGCCCTGTTCCTCAGCGTCAGAAACAGTCCATCCAAAAAATGCATCCGTTTTCCAGCAGTTCTTCAGAGCGGGGAGAGAGGCAAATAATTCTTCCGCGTGCAATAAAAATATCTGCAATGTACAGCGAGGCTGCAGCACATTTACATGCGATGAGTCAGACCACAGGGACAATGCAACTCCTTGAATAACGCTGTTGGCTCAACCCAGCTTCCCCAAACGACAGACGCAGGCAGCTCACCCCTCAGTGCCACCGGCAGCGCAGCACGCTCAGCTCTCCTTCCCCAGCCTCTGGCTTCTCCATCAGGGAACGCGCCCGGCACGAATTCCAACAAGAAGGACGCTTCAGCAAAATAAGCCAGCTCCCGCACACAAATGACTGCCTCAGACTTCCGCAGAAGCAGTTCATCACTCAAGCGTTCCTTTTGATCGCCATGTGAATCCAGTTCCCATGAGAGTCCTCATTCAGATTAAGGCGGAGAGCGAGGGGAAAAAAATAAAATCAGGCTCCACGCACCTCCTCCGAGCCAACTTCTTTATTCAAACATCTGTCACTGTGCCAACCTGATTTTCCTCTTCGGATGGAGGCTCTGCTTAGCAGGTTTTTTCCCCGACAGACGAAATGATGTGACAGCAGATAAACCCTGCAGCGGCCCGGCTGCTCCGGCAGAGCGGCGGCTCAGTGAGCGCAGACTGCAGGCTCGCAGGATGGAATGCCCCGTAATGCTCACATGTCACACGCAGCCAGCTACTGCTCCCTGCAACTTCCTCTGGCACAGAAAAAAAAGACTGCCCTTTTTTGGGGCAGCCTTCGCCGTTACGTTTGTGCCAATTTTGTGACTAATTCAGCCAAAAATGTAAGAATTCTATAACTGAGCAAAGAGCAACCGTTTAATATTTTCCACTAAAAGCCACAGAGAAATCCGGTGTGCTGGCCTTGCTGACTAACAACAATTTAGGCAGTAAACAATTCCAGCGTTTAACTGCTTTCATATGGCACTGGACAGAGAAGCACCACACCACAGCCCTTGCTTAACTGTTTGAAGGGAAGGAACTCCCCACAGAATCTCTCTAACGTGGAACCTCAATGCAATCGGTAGAGGCCAACCACTAATGGCCAACCCATGGTTTTCTGCAATGAGGACAAACCTACCCTCTGCCTGAAGCATGTACCTCAAGTGTATATGCATATGAAGTCCTAAAACTTGCTAAATAAGTATTTCAGCTCGAGCGTGCTGAAGTGCTGGTTAGTGGGTGTATTATGTAAATGGCTGCTAACTCGTGGGACTAACTCAGAGCTCCAGGAACAAAGCAAGGGTTCTGCTCACGCTGTGCGGTACCTCTGACGTCCCTCTGAGCTGCCCACGTCATGGTGTGCCTATGGTGGGCAAGCTGGCCGGTGGAATTGCTCTCCAGTAACGCATTCACTCTCAAATTTCCCATATTAATCCAAACAGACAGGTTGAAATGGAATATTAAATGGTTTGGGTATTAATAGATGCAGCAAATTCCCACCTTTGGGAGTCATAGGAAGGAAAAACTCACATCACCACTCATTTAACATAATGTCTACAACTGCTTTGCTGTAACACAATAAATGGCTCAACACACACCTACCGACACTGCACACAGACGAATGTTTTTATACAAGTGCCACAGAGTGACTTAGTCCAGGGCTCCCTGAGCTCAGAAATGCCAGGCTTGGCATAACAGAGCACACACTTTGGACTCACCATGAAATTTCTAGTAAGATTCAAATTTCCCAAATGTTTTCATTTACAATATGTGAATTGTAGCACACCACACAACATCATAGATACATTCTATTCACTTCTATGGAGTCCAGTTGTTTTGGAACTTCATATTTCTGGTTTTAATTACAAAAAAAGCAATGGCTGGTACACTGTGCTGCTTTGTTCTAGCATTTCAATAATTTATTATAAAGAAATACCACAGATTGATCTGAACACATATGAAAATTCATGTTCTTCTTGGCCACAGCAAAGATTATTTAAATAAAAAGAAGGACATCCTCAAGACTAATCTGTTGCAACATCCACTGTCTGCTAAGAAACACAAAGCACCCACAGCCCTGAGGATATTTCACTTTTTGTGGGAAATGGCCTAGGGAACAGACACTGTAGTTCACTTGCATAACTCAAACTTCCTTTGGAAAAAGAAAAAAAACAAAAATATGTTGTTATATTTGGAAAATATGAAATATTTTGCAATATGAGCAAGGTACATTTACAAACTATATACTTGGTTTTCATGGTACATACACATACATACATTTGTTAAATAATTCGTGCCACATCTATATGTTAAGTATTAATAAACAGCCTTCTAGAGTATAAAGTTTATACAGCAAACAAAAGCTATGAATTCCGTACTTTTTCTTCAGAATTCCCATTACATAACTAGGTGTGGTGCTAGACAGGAGATAACATGATCTGAAAGAGGCCCATTTTTCACCTTTGCAATTAATCCTTCAAAGCACACCTAAAAATATTTAGTTAGAAATTGAAAAGTCAATATAAAAAGTATAGGACTTCACACTTACTGAACTGTGAAAATTCATGGTTAAAAACACTTTAATCTGCTGTGGTAATTACTCTAAAAACCTTACCCATAATGAAAATAAACCAAACTATTTCTCAAATAAGTTAACACATATCTTGCAGAGCACCACGTATTTTTTTGAATGGTGACATTCCTATGGCCAAAGAGCTAAAAGCCAATACATCACAGCTTGCATCAGGAAGAGAACCAGCACAACCAAGTCAATACTACATTGATCTTGATGGCATTATGAGCCACAGAAAAGTAAGCAGACAAAAAAAAAAAAAAAAAAAAAAAAAAAAAAATCACACTACAAATGTGTGTATGCAATTACTTTCTTACCCAAAGGGCAACTAACCCTAGCAACATTTAGCTTTTGCTCACAATTAACTACTGCTCAAAGCTTACGTTACTTCAAAAAACAACAAACAAAAAACCAAAATATAACAAAAATAACATTTGGCCATCTGCCCCTTCCCACTCCCTGCTATTGAGAATTCAACCAGAAACAGTCTCAATTTCTTCCTGCGCTTTCAAGAAAATAACCCAAAATATCCTCTGCTTTGCAAAATACAAGTTCTTATACCACCACCTATTCCAAAGGCTTAAATTCACAATTCTACTAAAAGAAATCAATCCTAAGTTTTAGTTTTTCAGTGTATTATCTGGAAACTAGTAACTTTCAGTAAGGGAGAAGAGATAACAGTAAAAGAGCATGAAGGCTGAGTAAATAAGAGGTGACTTTATAACTCCCCTTCACAAACTAATCCAACAATCCCAACCAGAGGTATGAATAAACAAAGCTGCATCTCTCAAAATACACTTCCTAACTTATCCTCATAAAACTTCCCGTAAGCGAAGATCAGTGGGTTATCAGCATCCATCTTCTCCAAAGCCCTTGAATGTTTCAAAATTAAATTTCACAGATTTAAAATAAGAAGACTTTTTAAACAAGTAGTTGAGAATCATCTAACTTTTAATAAAAAAAAGTCATTTCTACTGGGTCTTGAGTGGTGATCAGGTTGCAGACACATCTAATTGTTAGCAAAACAAAATCTCCATATTTAAGTCTTAAAATGTTAAGGAGTGCAATGATTAGACAATAAAAACAACTTTCAAGTGGCCAAAACTGGTAATATACATTTTTGCAAAAAAAGTCTTTGTGTTTACATAGTATTTCTAGCAAATAAATTGCCTTTAACTGAATCAACTTCCAAGAGAATTCCATGAGTAGATATACAGAAAGCAATCATAGGAACACAGTCTGCAGTTTAAAATATGGATGACAGCAGCCACATCTGCACCAGACAGAAAAAAAACTGTGAACTCAGAAGCAGCTAAAAATAGTAACCTTTCTCTATAGATTGACCCTTTCCTCAGGAATTGATGAGCAAAGGACTGTAGCAGCACTGTAGATGATGCCGAACACCCCAGCAAAGCACATTCAGTACCAACAAACCTACTCAAATAACCATTTCTCTTGACAATCAGCATTTACCAAGTTCTCTTCTGGGCTGAGAATATGCCAACTGGCTTCATTTAGTATTCTGTATAATTAAGGATCTAGGAAAGGGATAAAACTGTTCTGTCAAATTTCAGTAAAAATGAAAAATTCAAAACCGAGTAAGGCTTATGATTTTCCTAAAAAACAACTGGTCTAAGCTATGGACCTCTTCAGGAGACAGATTACTCACAGTACTCTTATCTATTCATGCACAAGCAATGTACACAACAGATAAGCAGTTTCTTGAATAATTTATCTATAATATTTACTAAAGTTTTCCTAACACACAAACAAAGATGAGTGTTCAGCATCACCATGAATATAAGCTGCAATACTTCAAGCAGCCTTGTGAGTCACTTGTCTGAGCTCTTCGCTGTTTCCTCCCCACTCCTGGGGGAATGAGGTGGAGTCAGGAAAGAGAATGGTCTAAGGCAATAATAAATTACAGTCTTTCTTCTCAATTTCGCTCTGTTTATTCCAGACTCTGCATATGATGCACAGCTGGGATGCAGAAAAAGGAGACTCATTTTAACCTCTGGGCTCCATGCTTCTGCTTACAAGGACAAGTGAAACAGCTTTGCTTGCACCTCTTGGATGCTGTAGGCAGCTCTTCTTTCTCTCAGGCAAGTATGCAGCCTGAAGTGATTTACAGAAGCACCGGATTGCACAGAAAATACAAAGCGACATCATTTCAACAGAAATTGAGATGCAAACGTGGCAGTAGGAAAAGTATCTAGCACTCATTCCATCCTCTCTCTATTGGAGCAGCAGATGAAAAAACACTAATGCAATTGTGCTTGAGATGTAAATATCATTTGTACATTTAATCAAACTGCAATCTTTTAGAATACATCATAAATATACTTTATTTCTCTCTGATCAGATTTCAAAAGTGTTAAAAGTGTATTTTGCAATTTTCTGTGTAAGACTTCTTGCATACTTTGTATACCCCAACAATACACTAGCTAAGAAACTTCCAGCTGATCTATAGCATCTTACAACCACCACAAGATGAAACAAAATCTTTTTTTACAAAGTGCCTCGATAACCAAAATACAAAGTCTAGTAGGCTGTGCCTAGTAGCTGAAGCCTAGCAAACAGTGAGGATTCAGCACAGACATTCCTACAAATCAACTAATCAGCCATGAAGAGGTGGTGTGCAATGGCAGGCAGCTCCTCCTGACTCCCTTCTCTGCCTCCTGCTCTGGAGCTCTCTGAAGGCAATTCTAACACTCAGCAGCTGTCCAAAATACAACAGTGGAAATGGATCAAAATAAAGTTAATTACAAGTCAAGACAACTGCCGTTTCAGGAAAGACAGCCTACAGAACGGTACACCTATCTGTATATGATGTTGTAGACCCATATAATTCTTTCCAATTCAGACCACATCCACAGCCTATTTTGTTTCCTGGCACTAGAAATACTGTTAAATATATATTACAATTACACCCAGAGCATACTTCCAGTAGTAATTACTGAAGGCAGCAATTTCAGCTGCACACATCAACTTTAAGAGCAGAGTGCGAGGAACCAAAACAAAACGCAAAGGCTCAGCAGTCTTTATTTGTTCTTCCACATATGAACCATTCTCCCCCCTGCACAACTCAGCTGGTTGCTGGGAGGTTACACCAGATGGGAATGCAACCATAACACAGAGTAAAAACACTAACCAGAGGCTTTAGAATACAGCAACCTGCAGTCACAGCTGGCACCGACAGCTTGATGCTTCAGGAAGAGATGCTATTGAATCTTCCCAACAACAGAAACAGATAAAGGTAGCTCAGCTGGAGCAAACAAACAACTGCAGAATTCCTAATCTTAGTTTTGTATCACCAGTTACACTGCCCTAAGACTATTTATGTCAGAGTGCACGCACTTACAAATGAACTATATCATGATCCCACTAAATCATATTAGGGCAGCTGGTAAAACAACTGAGAATTCCCTGCAGGCACTTGGAGCACTCATACATAGAGAAGAGTTAGTACATCTCTTTTGATCTGCTTCTCTACTCATCTATAGTCATGCTCTGAAGATGAGCATACAAAGTGCTGATCTTACATATTTTCCCCTTTGAAATTTTTTTCCTGCAATACTGCTTCAGAACAGGAAACAGAATCAAGATCATATTTTATTACAAAAACTCAACCAACATCACAAAGTCAACATAACATTGTTTTACTGTCACCACACAATAGACCTGTTTTTTCTTTCCCAGTAGGTATTCTTTGGGCTACAGTACACCGTTTGCATTTCAAGGACAGATGCTACAATGTACAAGATCACCACATGCCTTTCATCCTTGCATATCAACAGATGTCCACAGGATTTTCTATCAGAAGGGTGGCACAGGAGGTTTAGGAAGTTCTTGCTCTAATGCATTGAAAACAATTCACTTAGTCCACATCTAAAAAGGAAAAAGCAGCTTTTTTTTTTTTTTTTAATATATATTAAACAAAAAAACCAAGTGTAATCTTGTCAGAGAAAGAACAAGTTCTACCCTTTCTAGAATCATGTGGTTTGTTGGTTTTTTAGATTTATTTACTTTTTTTTTTTTTTTTTTTAACCCTGCATGTGTTCCTCATCATACAAACCAGTAACTTGGATTTTCACCTTGCTTTTTTCTTAACATTGATTCTTCTGCTGAAGGCTGGAAATGCCCTTGAAGAAAAGGCAGCATCACAGGAGTTCCCCTAATTCAGCACTGGACAGTGCAGGTGTTGAGACTGAAAGCTGTGACATCCTAGCTGAGAAACATGGAACACACATCACTTTTTCTTTAACAAAACTCTGTTCTGTGGCAATCCAGCTGAGTTTCTGAAGGAGCAGGTGTTGGTCAGGTGCATTTCTGGAAATGAAAGTTCCTCTGCTGCCTGTGACAGGTGACAAATTTGATTCTGTCACAAGTTCTAAACTAAGAGATGAAATCTCAAAGCTCTCATTGCAGCTTGTTAAAGGAGCTTGGCATGATCACAAATAGGCTACTCTTCTCCAAGCTGCATCAAAGCTGTTTCTTCCAATAGTGGGTTTTTTTTGTTTTTTTTTTTAATGCAGATGTACCACTCATCTCCTTTTCCCTTCTCTTTCCCCTGTAAAATTCATTGGCCATCTATTTTTTCTCAGCACAGTTTCAAGACATACACTAGAGTAAGGAATGCAGCTGAGTTACCCTCTCATTCACACAGAATAACAGAGCCCTACATTTGACTATAAGCATATGCAAGTATGGAAGAAATTTGGGTTTGTTCTTCATTTCAGCAGGCAGGAACAGTAGCCAGATGCTATATAAAATATGCAACACATTTTAAAATTATGCTGTTGTACGAGAATTCTAGAAGTCTGAGGAAATGATTCTCCTGATTTCCTATTTTTTTTTTTTTTTTAATCTCCTACCATGCACAAAATTTAGGCAAAAAGAAAAGTCAAATCAGTTCTGCCAGTCAGTAGAAGGCTTTTACAGTTTCATGTCACCAACCACAAGAATACCCCATGGTTAAGTTGCCATAGTTACAAAATGTTTGTGTTCATACATTTGTCTGAAATTCCTATGGAATTCCCACCCAGCCAAAACCAGCAGTAGCAGGGAGTGCACCACTAACATTTAAGCACTTGAGTCAGAAATGCATTCCGTTTCCTTTCAGACTGTTATCTGGGAAACACTAAAAAAGATGATTCATACCATTTTGAGCTGTGGAAGGGTGGAAACAAACATCACATTCAACTATTTTAAACCTTCAGTGATGACTCACATTAGCTTAGGATGTTTCCAGAATCAGCTCCCTTTTTCAAACAGAAAATTGCTATTGACTATTCAAGAAAATAATCTGTTGACTACTCAAGAAAATAAACAAGATGAACTCACTTTAAAAATAACTGTTCAACTATCAAAACTATCCATTGAAAAATAAAAGGGAAAAGGTTCCACCTTCCCTCTCCCTTTTCCACACTCCCTCTCCTCTAAAAAAGAGGTAATAATTTAAAAAAAAAAAAAAAAACACTAAGAAATCTACCCACAAACAAACCAATATAAAACCCAAAAGGCTTAGTAGATCAAACACAACTCCGTAGGCTGAAGTTGGAAAGGCCACTGAATGAGCACAATTTGCAAAAATCACCCTGGAAATTCTTCTACAGCAAGTCTGTTACCTCTCAGCTGTATAAGCAGGGTCTTATGCTTTGACTGTTTTATGTTTTGTTTCGACTGACACGGTTGGATGGTTTGAGCAGCCAATTCAAGTAGAACATTAATCCAGTCACAGAGGCAACAAGACATAGTCAACTAAGAGTGAGGAACAATCGATAGCCTGTGTAAAGTTAAGAAAGAAGCACAGAACTGCACCCGAAGAAATGCTTCACACAACTCACTGATGATTCAGTGACCATGAAGGGAAAGTGATAAAGAGTTGGTTTGAAGGGACAAAAGTAGAAATGGGTTAGAGTACCTTCCCAGTGCCACACACCAGAAGAGCACCTAGAAGATGACACTCTACATGGAAGCAATGCCCACTTCTTCAAATCATCTATTCACCTTTATTGTCACAACAGAAAACTCTTCTAGGAGGAAAGATTTGGAAGTCAGTAACACTGGGGGAGAAAGAAGCTTAAACACTAAGTGTTTATGCCTCCAAATTCACAACTTGCAAAAGAGAAACTGTTGCTTTTGAAATTTCTGTTTAATTTCCCTACTCATAGCCATGTGATGGTGGAACTCTCCTCGAATCCAAACTCTCTCTCCCTGTCCCACCCAAGTGAGAGCACTGTTAGTGGATGAGTTTTCTGGTTAGGTTTTTTTTCAGGATGGAAATTTTTTTTTTTTAAGAATGTTTTCTGTAATTGAGTTCAAATCAAATTGTCTCTCACAGAAAATTTACAACAGTTGAAACAAAATCATGAATATTCCAGTAAATATTCCACTAAAACACATGTAAAATTCATACCAGTGCAATACTTCGAATACGCAGGTTCTAGTAGATCTGAATAGAGGGACTGTGACCAGAGAAACCACAGTTCAGCTCACTTGCTCACAACTGGGACATTTACTTTTACCAGGGGCTCAAAATACTGTACAAAAGTGAACAACATGAATTCTGTTTGCTACAGATACCAGTGCTATTTTCTCTGTGCTTAGGATGTAAACGCTCTGTACCGACTTACATGAACTCTTCAGATTCTCATCTGAATAGTACAGGTCAGCAGCTGCCTCATGTACCAGTTTGCTGCCTGGGGGATGCTGCACTTCCTCAAAATTTTTAGGAATCCCTTACATATTCTTTGTGTCCAAGGAGCACTTTTTTCTGGCAACTGAAACCACTCTGGAAAACACAGCTGGATAAAGTCCATGTATTCACACACACACTACCACAAGATGAGTGTCCATCTGAATGTTCTACAGCTGCCAAAATGGATGGTTTTTCCCAAAACTGAGCAAGAGTAAAAACATCAATAGCCAAAAGTCTTACCCAGCTGCATCAAACCTTGCAGACTCTTGCCCAATGCCCACTGGGAATGCTGCTTCCAGGAGGGCTCTAGGATATGAGCATGTAAGTGACGCTCATTCTTAGAAGTTACTTTTATTGGCATCTTTTCAATTCAGAGAATTCTTCAAGGGAAGATTAAAGAGCCCTTCCCTTAAACACCTGAACACTCCATTACTGAGTAAAGTTGCATAAAATACAGCAAACTATTAACTAAAAATACTAATTAAAACTTTTTCCACCCAAAGTTTTTTTCTTTTCAAAAGTGAGGTTTGAGGAAGTGGCTGAGTCTGATTCTAATTGTGGCCACCAGAGGGATTCTTCACTGCCCTCTTCCTTGCATGATCCTTTGCTCATTCGCATCCCCTTCCTGTGCCAGCACAAGCACCTGTGTGATCCAACTGCCCCATTTTGTTTTTCTGGTGGTAAATTAGTTGAGCTAGCTCATCGTGGGATGACAGATGACACAGAGAAGTAGTGGGAGCATTCGTATTTCTTATTGTGATAGAAAGTGATTCAACTGCTTTATAGAACCTCACCCATAAGATGAGCTGCCTTCATCAACAGCAACTAGTCAGAACTACTTCAATCCTTATTATCTTCCTTAAAATACCCCAAAACAGTTTCCTTGAAACCTTAACATATCCAAATTTAGACAACTATTGCAATCAAGTGTATTACTCAAATTCTTTCCAATTACTCCAAAATTTATGGGAAGAACTCAAATTCTGCTCCTACACATCACTGTATAAATGACTCCTAATAAGTTTGCTTTGTTTTTAAAGGATAATACTTTGTGAGGTAGAAATTTCACAGATTACATTAATCAAATTGCCTGCATAGTACTAACAGTGTTTATAAATCACACAGCATTAAGAACAGGATGCAGAATTGTAGGGCCCAGCTTTCAGTCAAACACACACCAGTTATGCATGCAGCATCTGTACATGTACAGTTTAGGTACTTATTATGTCTGACACTGGAACACAGAAGGTAGTTGTATTACAACTTTACACTATAAAACATACATGATAAAAAAGTTAAATGGGATTTGTTTAATATTAGACTTGGTTCCAAAATTTGCTAACACTTACTTCAACCAGTTATTTGTTCAGTTAAGGTGCCACCACGAGGAGAACTTGAGAAGTACATTTTGGCATTCCAAGAAGCTAACAAATTGCTTTAGAAAGAAGTACAGAATCTGTAGTACTAGAAGTACTAGAAACTTACAGAATCTGAAAGATGATACCAAAACAGAACGTCACTTAATACACACGAATAGCACATTATCTCTTTAAAATATCAAGAAAATTAGCTTCTATATCCTTGCCTCTAAAATCCAAAGGCTTAGCTATCTTACAAAAAAGCTGAACTACATCCAGCAAATGTGTACACATCTTCAAGTGCTTGCAGAAGTGAGCCTACAGAACACCTAACATCCAGGTGTCTACTGCTGCTTCTTCTGGCAAGGCAACTTGTTTTATAGAAGCAATGTGAAAAAATACATTTCTATAACATCTATGTACACAAGAGTTTTACAAATGTGTTAGGTACACCTTTAGCATCAAAAACTTCAGAATACTGTTTAGAATGCTCCTAGTTGTTTATA
This sequence comes from Lagopus muta, assembly GCF_023343835.1. Taxonomy (NCBI): domain Eukaryota; kingdom Metazoa; phylum Chordata; class Aves; order Galliformes; family Phasianidae; genus Lagopus; species Lagopus muta. The sequence goes on from NC_064439.1 coordinate 33,632,337, forward strand.
TCACATGTATCACGCTGTGTAAACTCTTCCCAAAAAAACCTGTGCAGCTGCAACCAGACTCCTCAAAATGCAGCTGAGTTCATAAACTAAGTCTGTGAACTAGACCAAAATACAAACATTATTAAAAAGACTTAAAGATTAAGTCACACAGATATATACAGATTTTGAGTCCTTACTCAGCCATTGTAACCTTTTCTTCTATAAAAGATTTCAGACCCTAGAAAACAAAGGCTTGAAAAGATAGCTTGAATTTTGAAGAATGCTGTGTTTGTTACCCATGTTTCTTCTTGGATGCACACTGACACCTTATGGACATTTAAAAAATTTTTAAAGGAGAACACCCTCCTTATTTCTGTCATTCAATGCTTTTAAAATTCAAGTGGCTTTTATTTTGATGCCAAGTTGACTTCTTAAGAAACGTACAGAGCATTACTGAGTTTATTGCTAAGCTTCTCATAACACACCTACTTAGTATTCACCCTGGATGAGTAATGTGAGGGTCCCATTGGCATGGCACATGTAGCCAGGGTACCCATCTCCAGCCCAGGCCTTTCCAAATTGCAGTGAAGCAACCCCAGAACCCTGTATCTCCCTGCAAATAAGAGACTGAGAAGAAAAACGGTATGGATGTCATATGAAAAATGGTTTTTGAAGCTTGGTATTTGAAGCTATAAATGATCTCCAGTGGCTATGCACAAGTCTTCTACTCTTTTCTGTATATTTTATGTATATTAAGTCCAGTTCAATTTATGGCAAACAGGCTATTTTAATTTATGGCTAAACGTTATTTAGCACTACTGTATCATAGAAAATAAAGGTTAAAGGGCACAGTCCCCTCCAAAGTCGCATTTTGAAATAAAAAGTGTAAGAAGAAAAACAAAAAGCCAAGGAAAAAGTCCATAGTAATCTATGTAAATAAATAAGTAACACAGCATTCATCTCAAGAATGACAAGCTGGTGCATAAAACGATTAAGTCTTCAACAGTACTAAAAAAAAAAAACAACAACCAAAAGAGTAATACAGTAATATAAATGCAATAGGCCTGTACTGCTTATTTGCTAGGGGAATTACAAGATTCCTCTGAATTACTGTAGAGTTAATGTAATTAACAACACCCAGGAAATAATAATAAAAAAGCCTCATTCTTCTGAAATGCTTAGCCTTTCCTAAGCAGGCAAGACAAAGCCACTTAAAGGCTTTCATTAGTTCTTAAAAATGAAAAGAAACTCCGTTATATTATAATAATAGAAGAACAATTCTGTTTTTTTAAATACTTATAGCATTCCTCTACACATCTAAGCATTCTAACAGAAATTATGATACTTTGTCTTTTTTTTTTTTAAATAAAAAATTATTAGAAATACATGCCAAGAAAATCCTTTGCCTCATATCTTCCCCATACCTAAGGAAAGCTAAAAGATGAATACTTGACTATCTCTTATTTAATACAAGCATTGCTTTACTTTTCTTTTGAAGCGAAATTCCTGTAGCATTAAAATCAAACCAAGGAGGACAAAAGGATTTTTTGTTTGTTTGGTTGGTTGGTTTTTTTTCTTTGTTTTACATTTTCCATCCCAGAGGAGCATCCTATCAACTCTTTGTCTCACAGGACTCTCGGCTTCAGCAGAGATAGAACAAGCAAGCTGCCAGTCAGCATATTTTTCTGACACATTCCTGCCCATCCCAGCCAAAAAGCAGCAGCTGGCAAGGTTCACTTTTTGTGGAAGAGAGTAGATTTGTCAGTCATTACTATCACCATCTGGTCAACAAGGGAAATACTACACTTATTCCTGTTCATAAAAAGATTAAAATTAGGTCGCCTTGAAATATGCACTTCAGAAAGAATCTGATGCAACAGATTAAAGCAAAGCTTATTTTGCTCCATATGTATACATTAAAGTGCTGCTAGCAACACGGGTAGAAATGATGCTAACCACCATAAACACCCGACCTGGTAGCCAAGCTGCTCAGACTCAGGTTTTCTGCATCAGGTGCCAGACCTCAGATAAAAACCACAGACAGACTTCTAGCTTAAAAAAAATAGAACAAAAATCAAAGTTCAGTTATTACCATGAACATGATTAGAGAAAAAATAAATTTTATCTTCAGAAGAACTGATCTTCAATACAAGCTTATAGTAACTTAAGCAACAGCACCACACTACGTTGTAATTGTTGTATTACCTTCAGGAACATCAAAAAAACATGCATCATTCTGGTACCCATTATACACATGTAATAGATATGTGTTTTATTAATCAAAACCTGTGGTTTATTAGTCAAAATCTGCACAGATTTCCTCAAAGTCTTAGCTTTATACTCTAAATGTTTTCAGCTAGCTTGTAGCTGTCTAGTAACACAATTTGCTGAATAATTTATCCCAAAAGAAGAGTCTTCAGCTACAAACAGCACACATAGCTTACAAAAAGTAGACCAGCAAGCTGCACCCAAAAACTACTGACTCATCTTTCAGTAAGCACAGCATTTGGAAATACTGTAGCTGGCATTGCATTTTTACTAAGGATGCTCATCACATGTTATTTGCACAAGAGCAAGACAAGGTATATCAGCAACCATGACTTTCAGTTTCCCAACTAATCGATATTAACCATTACCTGTACAGCCTCTCCATCCCAAAGACAGATGTAGGGATGGCAGGGGAAACCAACACTCCTCCCCACACCTGGAAATCAAGACCTTTTTCCTAACAGTTCAAGGCATTCAAATTATGCCAGCCTGATTCCTGTTCAAAACTGCTCAGGCTTCAAAAAAGGAAAGAAAACAACAGAAACTCAACCATACAAAAATGGGAAAGATCAGACGAGAGGACAGGTCTGCAACCCAAGACTTTATAGGAGATATCCACCCCATCTACTCCACAAATTCGCTTTGCCTCTGGACTCCTACAACACCAAGTTCAGGGACTAAGAGAAGCTACAGCTCTTCAACACCATACACCTGATACCAGGAGTACCGAGCAGAACAGTTCATAATCAAGGAAAGAAAAAAACAACAAAAAAGCAACATATATCTCAACTTAGCTTTCTGCTCAAAAGTTTCTCAGCTGCATGTTACAAACTCCTTCTGTACTTCACTGTAGAACAGTATCTTACCCATATCTTATCTCAAGCTTTAGTAGTAAAAAGCAGATAAAAACAGTTGTACAACTTATCAGTGAAAAATAAGGCTTGTGAGGGAAGAAACAGTATGATACTTAACAAGCAACCACAGGTTACTCAGTATAACCAAAATCAGTAAGTTTCTAAGGAAAGGAGGTCCAAAAAACAATTAACAGCAAGGTACAGCTCAGTGACAGCAGACAAAGATACAACTCTGGATGCTTTTGAAAATAGCCACTATAGCCAATAAACAGGCAGAGAAACTGAACAGTTTGGTGAAGTTGTTCTAATAAAACAGGAAAGAGGCCTGTGTGCTGTGTCTTCCCTGATGGTCAGGGTGGGAGTTCAGGCATGAGTTCAGCTACCTCTTCAGATGAAATTCTGAATATAATTCACCTTGAAGTTCTAGGAAAGTTATAACAACCCTAGCTATGTGACAACAATCGGAAAGAACAGCTCTGTGCATATCATAGCAGCCACGTTTCTGTTGCTGGCAATCTGTATCACTGCTGTTTGGCTGGCATGTCACAGTCTGCATGACAGAGATATGGAATAAGATCATGCTGAGCAAGAACAAACTAGCTTCCTGATCTGGTAGCAGCAAGACAAAAAAAGACCACATAGGTGACATTGGACCTTTAAAAAAATAAATAGTATGTACATGATGATTTCACTAAGGAAGTGATGAACACTTAGCTAAATGCTCCTGTTATCTGCTCTGCTCCTCTGGGCAGTTGAGGGGTGCAGGGTGTACCAAGCAGCCTGCTGATATAAACTGGCTTCAGCCTTCCTTCAGCAGTCACTGTTACAGACAGTGAAGTGACCTACACAAATTTCTCAGGTAAATCTCCTGCAGAAGTCAAGCATCAAAAATTTCAAGACTCTTCCAAGAAGAGTCATAAAGCCAGCCCTTCCTCAGTAACAGATATGGCAGATAAGACATTTATATCTTCTCTATGCCTTTATGATTTTTTCCCACTCTGTGAGGTTTCTCTGTGCCCACAAAGCACTAAAGCAATGGCAATCTGCTTGTGTACTTCTAAAAGACTCCCACCACCACCCACCTATTACATCAACTCAAAGACTCCTACAGTTTTTCCCTGTGGCCTTATACAATACAGAAGCTATCAGTATAAATATCACCAACAAAAGAGTGCCATCACAAAACAGATGATTTCATACAGCTTGTCTGTCTTCATGCTATAAAGTTTAAATCACTGGGCATCAATTCCTGGCAAGTTTTATAGTCTTTCTTTGTTTATCCATTCAATTACTTGCCAAAACAACAACTTATTGTAATTACTCTTGCATTACAGTCATTACGCAAATCTTTCATGCTTCACCATTATTTCAGCAGAGAAGGAATCCTGCTGCATCTAGTCTGTAAAAGACGACAAAAAGAAGGAAAAGAGGGGATGGAAGAATGGGGGGTGGAGGGGAGTGGAAGAAAGGAGGAAAGGGTGGGGAGAGGGGGAGAGAGAGAAACGAACACCCAATAGGTAAACATCCTCCTTTTGCAAGCTGAACTTGTGATTTAAAAAAAAAAAAAAAAAAAAAAAAAAAAAAAAAAGCACATTTACTCTCAATGTCTTTAAGCATTCCTACTTTCCCCTTTTTATTAAGAGAGAGCAGCAAGTCACAGCGGGCAACCTCAGAAAGCAGACTGTTATTTACACCAGCCAGAACCAAAGAACTGGCAGGTGAGTAGCTATTTTCCATTTACCTTTAACCTGGAATTTCATTACCCCACAACCTGGCCAAGTGGATTATTCTGAACATTGAGGCTTCAGTTACTGTTGTGTGGGATCCTAGCTTTCACCCACTACCTCACAAACTGTAACTGATTAGGAAAGACAGCACTTTCCTGTAAAATCCTATCTCCCAAAAGGCCACACAAAAAGTTTTCTTCCTGAATTCTGTTACATATATATAAATCCGGTAGATTTTACTGCATTAAAATTAGCCAAACTTACTGAGTCAAGTTAGAAAGTAACAGAATTAAGGTAACATACAACCTTGACCAATTTATCCTAAGTGAAACAGAGACACTTAATTATGTGACTGTACTGCTTGGTGAGTTGAGGAACAGAGATGGCCAATGAGAAAATTACTAATTTACACAAAAATAAATCATCTTTCACTAGAATTAAACCAAACAGATCACAGATTGGATATATTTCATAGGAATTACTATTTTATCACCTTAGAAGGAAAGGTTCCCAGTATGTTACAACTGTTGTTATTTACTGTAGCAAACAAAACCACGCCTTTGGTTATTATTAACACCACTCTTCTCACTACTTGGGACAGAATTGGAAGTGTAGTCCAAGATTCTCTTCACCGAACAGATCACTGGAAGTTTCAATGCATTTAAACATACAGTTGTAAACTCTGGTGCTAAAGGTTTTTTGATTCTCATTCTCTCTCTCTCCCCCCTTCTTTCTCTGCCCCTTTTTCTGTCTCCTCTACATTCTCCATTCTCCTCTCCCTCTCTCACCCCTTTTCTCTCACTCTCCCTTTCTCCCACTCTCCTCACCTCCCCCCCTCTTTTTCTCCTCCTCTTCCTCCTACTCCCTCTGTCACTCTCTCATTCTCCCCCTCCTTCACTCCTTGTCTGTGGGCCAAAATCAAGGGATCTGGATTTTTCCCTTCTCTTGTCTGCAGTGTTTAAAAAGGAAGCTTAGCCTTCTCACACACATTTCTAGGCAGGCAGAAAAATAAAATAAAATAAAAAAAAAAACAACCTGCAAACCTCAAAAGACTCAGGTATCACAGGAAAGAATACATATACAATTAAAGCAAGACAAAGGTAACAGCTGTGGGAAACAGATACATATCCCAAAGTAACAAATTAACAGGCTGCACCTTTAACTGTAACACTACAGTTACACACATTGTTTAAACAAGACCTTGGGGCAATAGAATTAATAAATAAATAACATTGCTTAAAACAGAACCAATCTTCAGTCGCTCTTCCAAACCAGGCAGAGCAGCATGCTTAGCCCCACTCCAGCCAAGTACAAAGCAGGACTGCCACTGCCACTCCATGCTTCCTGCGTGCTACCACTGCAGTTATTGACTGCCCCATGAACGGGCCTAGACAGACAAGGCAGCAGAAAGCCACAAGTGCATTTTGCCAGCCCAATTCCTCACACTGGGCTACTATCAATGCAGGAGGACAGCTGGGAAACTCCCACGGGAAGGAGCATGACTACCTTTGACAGCAAAGGGCATGAAGCTAGATCAGCTCTGCTATCTTGTTAAACAGCACTTAAGCTAGTTTGCTACTCTGCGCAGAGGTATACTGGCTACTGATTTCATCTACAACTCACACATTTAATCATATCCCTAAATAACGGTATAATTGAAGGCATAACTTCTATACATTCTGGAAAAGTATAGTTTCACTATTCATCTATTTTTGTTGACCTCACATCTACAAAGGACCAAATGATAAACAGCATAATATAATAAATGATACTTACCAATGAGGGGAGATGAAGGACAGTAAGTTGTTTTGGTTTTTTTTTCCCCAGCCAGGTTATAAGCAGCACTCCATGACTATCCTGCTCCAACACAACTCTCTCTCCTACCCACTTCCATACCCTTCATCTCAGCAGCCATTTTTGCTTAGATATTCACAAACCCTAAAGCAGAAAGCTTTGCTACAGACTCAAGGGTGCCATTGCCTGAAAAAGACAGAGTTGCAGCACCTCTCTCTTCACTCACCTACACAGATTTGCACAGAGCTGGATACTTGTCATATGGCTAAGCAGAATGAGTGCATTCCACTCCTGCTCATAGCTGCAAGGTAGCACTTCCAATTGCAGTTCCAGTTCACAGCATCCCACTGTTCAGACCTGCTTTAAACCTTTCTTCTTTGGTTTTAAAAACAGTCTTAGAACTTAACAAATGTGTTCGCAATGAGCCTGCATAACATTTGCTTTTCTCTACTACTAATGCAAATAATGAAGACTGTTTCCTCTTTGAATATGTTACTCTGAGTACTTGTCAGAATATTAAACATACCTACTGTATTGATCAGACTGTTCTTCAAAAGAGATCCTGAACAGAAACATCAAAAAGGATTGAAAACTTTGTTTCTACTACATAATGTACATTCACATGTTGGACAAATTCTGTCTACTGATTAGAGAACTTCTAGGCATGGTCTTTATGTTTGGATTTGCACACAATGTAGTTAGGAAATAAAGTGAATAATCCCCACTTCAGCCTAGAATTTTCACAAGTCACAGGAAGCAGTAACTCCCCAAAAATGTACGCTCTCTAAACAGAACGGCAGTGATGAAAAACCTTTTGTTTTGATGATTCTTCTATCCTATCCCAGGAATTTCAGATTGCCCAAGCAGTTCCATTGCTCCAAATAATAATTTGGAACACCATATGCAAAAGGACAAGCAGTGCATCATAAAACAATTTCTTTTCCAGTTTAAGAAAAGGGCAAGATTGGAAACTGCTTTACAAAAGCAGCAATATCATGTCTTGTCACCTGGTGGCAGCACACCAAAGAAAACCAAAGCTCTTGAGACACAACATCAATTTCTAGTCAACACAGTCATTCACATCTCTCATGCAGCATCAGGATTCTTGGAAGGCTCTAGTTACTGCCCAGATTTAAGACAGGGATCTAGATTTTTAGGTTACTGACTCCACATTCGAGAAATCCAAGAGCTCTGCATCAGTCTTACTGACTGATGTTTCCAGGTTCACCTACCCCACGAAAGCGACCAGATGCGTGCTGAAGTGCGTTCTCAAGCAGTTGCAAGTACCAGGCCACCACCAGAAGCACCACTGCTCAGCCGCAAGGCCAGGGTTCAGAGGCACCACCGGTTTGTCTTCTCCCTGCACTGTCTGAAAAGGCCTAACAGCATGCAGAAACTCATTACACACACTTAAACTCCCCATACCCGTACCTCTCCCATCAAACTGTTGCCAGCGCTACATATGAAAGGCAGCACCACACGCAGCAAGCATCTAACAGACAACTGACCAAAACTGACAGTTTTCACCCATTAAAAAAATAAAATAAAATAAAATAACCCAAACACACAAATTAAGAAAAGGTAGAAAACATTAAATAATTTAACAAAAGCATCCAAAAAGGTTTGAAATGACTGCTATTGGAGCAGGAAGGAGATGTAACGAGAACCAACACCCCCTTACTACTGACGCAGCAAAGCTCATTACCACAAGGGTAACTCTACCTGGGTACCTATCTTTTTCTCTCAAGCACATCTTTGTCTACAGACATGTACAAACAATCACATTTTACTTCTGTAACCACCTGATGAAAAGCTTTATTTTGTGTTATTTGTACTCTACACACCAAGCCATTCTATGACTAATAAAATAAATGCTATATACTGTCACATCATTACTACAAAAGTCGCTGCGATAGTTCTTTTGAATTTATTTTCTATGTTAAATTTTGATTAATAAACTTGATTTTAATCACAAATAAAGCAATTTCTTCGAAACATTCCTACTCAAAACAATTACACGTTTATATATTTCATACCATGCACAAGCTGATAGTTATTCTAATACATGATCTCCAAAACGAAGAGTTTAAGTTTAAAATAATAAACTATTCCTATTAAAGCTTCAGGAAGAAAGAGCAATTACTTTAAGCCAAATACTAGGAAATACTACTCCATGACCATGATATTTAAAAACAGAGAATAAATTAAGCTAGAGACAATGAGCACTCCTTGCTTTCTCTCTACCTGACCAAAGAGCTTACCATCACACAGCGTACACGCAGCAATGCACAGACCTTCCATTCCACCAGCTTTCCTATAAATACAGTCTCACTGGGACATGCAAACACAGTGCAAAGACTTGGCCTAACCCTTCACAAAAGCAGAACAAAATGGGGACTCGGGAGCCGTGGGGAGGAGGAAGGCAAGGAATTGGCCTGCCACCAAGGAGGGCAAAAACCGGTTGCAGCCCTGGCCTCAGATGGGCACTGGCACCCAGAGCGTGGTGTGTGGTGAACCAGAGCAAGCTGAATGAGTGGGGCTCTTCAGCACACACCAGCTCTGTTCCACATTTTTGCTTCCCCTTCACTGCCCAATGCCAAGGGTGCCTTCCAACTCCCTGGCCATCTCCAAGCACCCTGTAAAAGAGGATTCGAGGCTGAGGTATGGAGACAGTAGGTGAGATAATCCTATCTAAAGACAATTACTCCAACCAAACCACAAAGACAAGTTCTGGAGTCTCCCTTTCTCTCCCTACAACTATACAGGAAAGAGAAGCCATTTTTCAGTAGATATGGGACCTACTGGATCTAAGGGAAGCTCTATCAGGGCCAGCCCATTTGCAAAGGCAAAATGTTTGCCCATTTACATCAGTCCCAAGCAGCAGGATATGCTAGCAACATCCCTTTTTCATGCTATCATAACACAACGTGAGAAAGACGGTTGTCTGCACTTTGGTGTACTGAAGAAACAGCAGTAACTAACTCATGGTATATGCAGAAGGTAGAGACATTTCCTTAGGTAATTTCCATTTTTCCTCTTTAAAAGTGGCCTCAGGAAAATCAGCAGAAGCCTCCCATGTTCAAAAATAAATTGAAATATATTTTCATCAGAAAAAAAAATGAATGCATGCTCAATTTAAAAAAGAAGGTCAGCTAAAATCCGACTGAATTACAAAAAAGTAATTCTAGCAAGGGTTGGGGGGAGGGAAACATCACCCTTTTTACAGGACTCAGAAGCACCCGCCTGGTGCTAAGCACCTGGCCTGCCTAGGCCGAGTGTAAATGAGTCACACCATCTGTACTCACATTCAAAGGGAAGTCTGGCGAGATAGCAAAGGGAACAAACAACGACGTGCCACTCAGTTCATAATGCTACAAAGGCATTTAAGCTGGGGAGCAGACAAAGAGATACCGGTTCAAGAACTAAGCACTGTAAGAGATGCTGAATGCCTCATTCACTGAAACTGTATTTGTAGAATTCTACCCAGTAACCTAAAAACACCTACAGAGTTGTGTACAACGATATTGCACAGGCAGATTAATGCTGTATTTCACTTGAATGCATCTATCTCACAGAAAAATGAAAAAGACAACAGATGTGGAAAGTAAACAGGTGTAAGCAAGAATTCATTCAGGAGCATCAGCAACTCAAAAAGAAGCTATTTCAGATAATCATTTGTTAAAAAGGCAAGACAAAACGCACCGGGTAAAGCAAAAGCAGAATCCACACTGGCAAGCAGTCATCTACATCAAGTTGTACTGAGCAGCAGTGAGCACAGTAACCACATCAGAAGGGTTAAGGATCTCAGACAAATGTAAGTGCAAGACTCAGCCCGGTGAGGGGGAAGGAAATCTCATCCAAAAGGATGACTCACAGCAGAAGCAAGAGAAGGCAAATGACAAAGCACCTGCTACGGACCACAGAGCCGTGTCACCAAGGTGTCATCCCCAAAGCACAGGAGTGTGGATGGCAGAACAGAATTCACAGCACTGATGACAAAAACCTAAAGGCTTATAGGCAAGAAGTCTTACAAACAAGAAATTAAGAATATTGGAATAACTTGCACAGTTCTTATTTCCTTTTCAGAAGACCTTGAAGAATGTGGAAGGCAGGATTTAACAGCATTATTTTTATTCTAATAAAAACACAAAACTAAGCTTTATTTTGGATCTCAGGAGATGCAAATCAATGGATTAAGCTGCCTAACGTGCCACCTTTTATTTCAGACCACAGTTCGTAGTACAAAACGATGACAGAGAACAGTCCAGCCTAGAACAAACAAAGCTTATTTCTGATGGCTACATTTAGACCTATGCACTTTCAGGAAACACACCAAGTTCTCCCAAAGATGTTCCTTAGTAACCCAAGAGCTAGGAAAGGGGAAGAGACATCCATCTGCTGTCCCAAAATTGTTGTGATGATCTGCTTATATTTATACCTAGCTTTGAGAAGCATTAAGTCTGCAATTAATTTAAAACAGTGTCTCACTTCCTCCTAGCTTCCACACCTTCATATAACTAACGATTTTATTTTTTTTATCTTTAAAAGAAACCTGACCCACTCATTACTATTTACTTGATCCCCTAGCTATTTTCTCTGTTAAAATCAGGCATGCTATTTCAGATCATTCTGCAGGTTGTATTTATAGCACTTGCAATTCCCATCAGGTTTAGCAGCAGCAGATAACTCACTTGGGTATCTGCCCTCAGTAATCACAGTTCACAGGCAGGTAGATGAACATAAAACTAAAATCATTATTACTTATGTCCAGCTGTGAGCCAAGTTGATTGCAGAGGGGGTGAATGAACGGAAGGATGCTGTCGTACCATTTCCTGAATGACTTTACCTATTTATCAAGGACTACTGCTCCAAAGAGCTTCACAGAAAAATGAAATGGAAACTCAAACGGTTTCACTATGAGTCAGCAGAACTGCCAGAGATCATGGCAAAGATCATACAACTCTTAAATAAAAGTAGATTCAAAAACAGATTTAAGAGCACGCCTGCTGTTGGATCCCATTTAATTATCTGCTATCCAGGAAAAAAAAAAATAAGCATAGAGCTTGAACAGCTCCGTGGCACAACACAAGAGGTGAAACAACGAACCTACAAGTTTGGCAAAAGACTGCAAGTCCGTGAAGCATCCTGAAGACTTAAGTGAAAACACATGTCGATCCTCTGATGTTCAAATCAATATTAAAAATGAAAAATAATAAAGGCAGAAAGAGATCAAGATCCTCAAGAGATCCCAGAAGCCTTTACCTACATGTTATGTTATTTCAGCATGTGCACATGTATCTCTCAGAACAGTAATTGTATGTACAGAAAGCCTACCAACTTTAGAACTTTTAATACCTGGGAAGGAGCTTTTTTTTCTTTTTAACTGTTTAAAAGCAAAACAAAACTAAACAAAACAGCACCTATTGCAGCTCAGGTATCATTTTAATGGTCCTCAGTTTGCTTTTCACAATCCTTTCTGGCAAATACTTCATAACATTTTGGGAAAAAAAGTAAGGCGAGCAGAGAATGAACTGTGATCTGATGCAAATGTTAGAGGATAAATAAAAAGACAGACAATAGCACTGCTTCTTAAGATGAAGGAACAAATCTTTAAATAGTATTTTGCACATCTTTTAGCAAGGTAATTATCTGGATAAAAATAAGGAAGCGTGCTATGAGTCACCACAGTGCATACATAAATCAACCCATCAAGGCTCCCAACCAGGAGGGACTGCTTAGAGCCCACAGCTACGTTTCAGAAGCATTCTACTTCAGTAAGATCAGAAAAGAGTAATGCTTTGCGATCTAAGACAGATCCCAGAATGTGAAAAGTCAAGTTCAGAAACACTAAGACAAAAGAAGAAAACACAGTTTCAGAGATATTTAACTGAAGTTGCAAGGCTGATAACCACTTCTGGCCACAGCAGGTCACCCCTTAATGATTACAGTTTGGCTTCACAGAAACCTAACTGCTTGAAACACAAGAGGATTTACGTTAAGAAGGTGTTAAAAATTCCTCAGGTAATGAATATGGAACACTTTCTGGTATGCAGGGATCACATTTGAACATCCAGGGAAAAACAACTATTAAAAATGAGTACTGGATAGAGCAGAAAAATAGCACTGCACTTTAGGTATCTGCTAGACCTATCAATGGTATTCATCAGACGACAACGCTGCAGTTACTGAGGGAATCTTGTACCAGTATTACCAGTACTAGTATCAGGATTGGAAATACAGGAAGAAGAATTCATAGCGTTTTAGAGACTACTGTGAACCTACAAGGTTATCACTCAGGGAGAGTGATAAAACAGATTCTATTTCAAACAAAAAAAAAAAATATGTATTTGCAACAGGAACAAAAACATCACAGGCAAAACTTCCTTGGAGTTGTCCGTTTCCTCACCACCACTCTCAAAGGAAAGTAATAAACTTTAAAAGAGTATTTTTAGAGTACATTTTTAAAGCCAATATAAAAGTGCATCCAGACGGCCTCACTCAGTCTTTAACGAGGAAGTGTTATGAGGCAGTGAATAACAGATCTAGACAGTCATTTCTCTACCACCCGGGCCAGAGCCTTCTGAATCCTATTGGCTACATCTTCACAAAGTCATTTAGAAATGCAGTGGGGGAAAAAAAAAAAAAAAGAAAAAAAGAATCTGTGGAATAAGCAGCAATTTGAATAGACTGCAATTTCGCATAAACATTTCCAGCACTGTGAATGCACATGCTTTTTCATTCTTATCTGCCTACAGGCTACTGCTATAGGACAAAAACATGGCTTTAAGGTGGGATACAAGAAGAGTCAGAATAAACACCCTCTATCTTCCAAGTAAATTTAACTGAATTAACCACATAAGATCCTGATACAGCTCAATGATACAGCTTTTAATTTCCCTGAAATTCAAGCTCTAACAAAGAGCAGATCAGCAGATCCAGAAGCACATTTGCAGAGTACGGATCATAGAATCACCAAGGTTGGAAAAGACCTAAAAGATCATCCAGTCCAACCGTCCACCTATTCCCAATAGCTCCCACTAAACCATGTCCCTCAACACAACATCCAGCCTTTCCTTGAACATCCCCAGGGTCGGTGACTCCACCACCTTCCTGGGCAGTCCATTCCAGTGCCTGACCACCCTTTCTGAAAAGTAATACTTCCTCATGTCCAGCCTGAATCTCCCCTGCCGTAGCTTGAAACCATTCCCTCTGGTCCTATCACTAATGACACGAGAGAAGAGGCCGACCCCCAGCTCACTACAACCTCCCTTCAGGAAGTTATAGAGAGCAATGAGGTCCCCCCTGAGCCTCCTCTTCTCCAGGCTGAACATTCCCAGCTCCTTCAGCCTCTCCTCATATGGCCTGTGTTCCAGACCCCTCACCAGCTTTGTTGCCCTCCTTTGAACATGTTCCAGGGCCTCAATATCTTTCTTGCAGTGAGGGGCCCAAAACTGGACACAGTACTCGAGGTGCAGCCTCACTAGTGCTGAATATAGGGGAACAATCACCTCTCTGCTCCTGCTTGCAATGCTGTTTCTGATGCAAGCCAGGATGCCATTGGCCTTCTTGGCCACCTGGGCACACTGTCGGCTCATATTCAGCCGAGCATCAATCAATACCCCCAGGTCCATTTCCTCTACGCAGTCCTCCAGCCACACCGCCCCAAGCCTGTAGCGTCGCCTGGGGTTGTTGTGGCCGAAGTGCAGGACCCGGCATTTGGCCTTGTTGAAACTCATCCCATTGGCTCCAGCCCAGCTCTCCAGCCTGTCCAGATCCCTCTGTAGGGCCTCGCTACCCCCAGGCAGATCCACACTTCCAGCCAATTTGGTGTCATCTGCGAATTTACTGAGGGATGTAGCAGCACTCCACCTTAGAAGAGGCCCAAACCAGCTAACGACAGATGAAACACCTGAGCAAAATGTATGATTTACATTACTCATCACAGCGTGATCCAGTGGGAAATGCTGAGAATATTCCCATTCACTTCACAACTTTTTTCCTCAAAAACAAACAAACAGTTGCTTGGACAGGAGGCATAGTCCAACAGCCAAACGTTACCTTTAACTGCATCCTGTCTGTGTTTAAGTCATGACTGTCACTTCCACGCAATTTCTTCCACAAATGTAAGAAGAAAACTGGAGCTATCACCTGCCACACACAAGCACCAGAGCTGATTCACCACATCAGTGCAGCCTGCAAGGGGGAGCAAGACTGGTGCCTCTGCCAGGAGCTGCTCATCTTTGTCTGCTCAGAGGACTGCTGGACATAACAGCTCAACTTAGAAGCCAAGCTGGATGCGGCCATTACAGGAAAAATGAATCCTTGTAAAGCAAATAAAAAATATTCTTTAAAGATACTCCATTTCTCAAACAAGGAAATACTAAACAGGACGTGAAGAGATACTGCTACGAAGTCCACCTGCATGGTGGGTGGACACAAGAAATCCCTAAGAAAAGTGATTCAAACTAATGCAATCAACACACAGCAGACTACTTAAAGCAGTGTTAAGACCTTGATCATTTATAGTTAACTTATTTTGTTAACTTAGCAGAATTCACTTCCAAAGTACATTTGATTATCTCCAAAAACCTATGTGCAGTTGGATTTTAACTTGACAGACACGAACCCACAGAGAATTGTGCCACATGCAAATTCAAGGTTTTCAATTCTTCAGGGGTGGAGAGCAAGACTGGGAAAAAAAATAAAGCCTTCTGAACACAGAACCAAAAGGTGACTACTACCCAAGTCAGAGACCAAAGAAGAAACCTACAGAATGAGTATTCTAATGAATGCACCACACCTCTCTACAGTACTGAAGCAATGCTGCAACGATTTCTCTGCCCTCAGTCCTAGAGAGCTTCAATCCATCCACGAGGAGGAGGCAAGAAGTTATGACTACGTACTTCTGGAGGGAACAACACACCGCCTCCTTCACTGCCCAGGCTTACCTCTGTAATGCTGATGCTTCATTCAAGACAGCGGATTGGTCTGACTGGGTCTGCCTTTCATCTAAACACAGGCAGAAATGTGTTGGAAAAGTGGTAGCAGACCACAGTGAACATCCTGTTTTGTAGCTTTGCTTTTTGGATGTGTCTAAATAACCTTTAATAACAGCTAAGAGGTGCTAATTACTTAGCCTTTATTACTTGCACTATACCTCTTAATTTACGATTTTATCAGGGCATTTAATAAATACGTGAAGTTAAAGCAAAACATTTGAAGTCATTTCAGTTATGCATGCCAATAACTAAGAAGTTTCTAAAAAACATCCTGATTTGAGCAGTTATTGTACAAAGGAAATACTGTAGAGTTGTTATATTAGAGTTGTTACCACTTGTGGTTGGTGATCATGTTCATCAAAGTTTTAGGATTAGCACAACTCTGTCAGCCTTTGGTTTATATGACAAACTTCTCACTGCCTCAGCTTCTGGTTTTCAATGCTTAAATAACTGAGTAAGAGGAATAATTGTAAACAAAACACAATTTGTTCCAAGAGACTACTGTTGTCTAGTGCTACTTCCAAACTGCTAACTCCCTCTGACTTGCTTTAAGAGTTTAGCTCACGATTTCTGTCAGTGAAGCACTTCAAATTCAACTTTTCGGCAACAAATAAACACGAGTTAATATTATTTTTGAATAGCTTGAATACTATTTTTAGGTCTTAATAGGTTATATCCGTGTATTTTCTTCATGTAACTTTTAAATTACAAGTTTGCCTTGTCCTGTTCGTTACATCCTCAAGCAGAACACTCCCTCAACGTTCCCACAATCCAAGCCAATAAACCACACTGAAAACAGATTAACCTTTTGTCTAGTCTTATCATCAAGAACTTTAGTACAATCTAATACAAAAGTACAACAGAAAGTACTCTGTATCTGGTAAAATATGGGACACTAAGTACAGATTAGCAAGAACTTTTACCACAAATGTCATTTGTAATGGTGGAACTAGTTTTTACATAGCTCTACATGAATAGTACCGTAATACAAGTATTCTCAACACTTTGCATACATTCAGTAGCTTTCATTTATTTGAGTGTAACAAACATTTTTCTCAAATTATGCCATCCTCGCACTTTCATATCTTACAAAGAAAGTCTAGGAGAATTTGCAACCAGATTCTTAAGCAGGACTCCTCAAACATCACATTACCCACAAAACTCCGCCAAACACTTCTTTATCAAATGCCTGCCAATCTTAATTCTCTCTTCCTGCATCCCCGTGTTCATCTGCTCATGTTCTACCCTTCTATGGCACTGATGGGGGTTTCTGACTCCTACCAGGAGCAGGGCTGATGGCGCTGGTACTCTCCTCCAGTTGTCCCCTCCAGAACCTACAGCACAGACAGCTGGCCCACGCTTGGAGCAGCCCGAGTGGCACACTAATATTTTTAAGCTAAAATAAACATATACATTTTAAAAATAGCGCTGAGCAGTTTAAAGAACAAGCATGAAGCAGAGAATGTAATCTAACCTTCAGTATGTCTTCTCTGATACTAAAAAAAAAATAAGAGCAGGGAAGTCTAAGAGCTCTGGTTTGCACCTTATGGTTTTTAGCCCCAAAAAACCTCAGATACTTCATACCAACCACATGGGTGTTATGTTAACAACAATTTCTGGCAGAGATCATTGAGTGCAACTTGATTTCCAAGGTAATTATTCCCAATGCATTATCATAGCCAAAATATGTGCCCCTTTTTTCCTATAGTTTGTAGTTTCATCACTGTTTATTTCATAAAATTAAACGAGAGTCAAATGCATCAACAGCTTCATCCACAATTGACTGAACTAAACTACTTTGCACTGGGATCAAATTGGGAAACAGAATGAAGTGAGGAACTGCCCATCATGATAAGGTTTTCAATAATGGCAATCTTAAATGCTCTCTTTTTTCGTTGCTGATAAAAATGTTTAAGTGACCAGTTCACTTACATTGTGACATGCACACAACCACATAATAGGTGATACCTAAAATACAAAACAATAAATTCAGCTACCATTTAATATTTCCATTTTTGATAGATTTAAAAAAATTCTCCCATTACAGAATGCTTCCATTTATTCTTAGCCTAACATGCAACTTAGCTTTATTGATTATCTGTAGAGAAATGACCAGTTGCTACTTGAGCTTATCTCAACTCACTCATTTTTCTAGCAGCATATTTTTTGACTTGATATTCCTGTACTCTAAGTATATATCTCTGTGAGGGGAGATATGGGAATCACTAGTCACAACAGGCATGACTCAAAGCTGTCACTGGATAGCGTCCAAGAATTAGCAGAGCTGCACACACAGAAGCACATAAGGAAGGATAGAAGCTGAAGGGCTTTCTGTCCATACATGTTTCTGGGAGGGAAAAGGATGCAGCAAATTCAGCCTACTTTTGGTGTACATTTGTTCAGGAAGCCCAGTTACCTGAAACAATCCTGTAACCTTTCGAAAAGAAACAGGGGGAAAGAGAAAGCCTTGCTGATGTAAGTTTTCTGGGCTTCAGCTGTTAAACTACAAATAGGAGAAGACAAAACGAGTGTAAAGAGAGGGGAACTGGGGGGAGGAGCAGAGGGAAGAAAACAACAACAAAAAGCTGCAAGCATAATGACATGCAGTTGTCATACAGGAGATGGGGAAATGCTGAGGGCACTGAAAGGCAGCACATGAAACCTAAACAATTAGGTTTCTTCTGTCAGTACGTTCAAACAGTGTTAGAGCCAACACGTCAGAGTTATAAACAAGAAGGTACTCTTAAGACCCCACATTCTCTCACCACTGAAGAGGAATTCACAGCCAAGCACAAACCGCAAAACAATCAAGAACCAGACAAGAAAATTCAGTACACTGGTGAGTTTCAGAACACACTCTAAGAGGTGTCAATAGCATTACAATCACACTGCCACAGAGGTTAAAGGCAGATCCCCACTCCAAGCATTTACCTGAGCCTAAACAATCTTCCTTCTTAAGAAGACTTTCGAGGAACAACTTTGCAGTGGTGTGCTGACCAAGGCAATTAGTCCCTCTCTTCCCTTCTCACCACTTTGCAGAGGAAAAGAACAGGCAACTGCTTAAGCTCAGCTGCAACCAAACGTCAAACCATTGCCTTTGGGAAGAGATTAGAAGCCAGCAAGTTTCAATCATTATTGTTAGAGACTCTGCTGATGGGAGAAATAAAGCAACAGAAACTAGGGAGAAGCACATCATCACATTTCACCTAAATTAGGAAATTCTTTTCCTTTCACCCAGCTTAAAATATCAGGGTTCATCCAAGCAATATATTCCATTTCTCCCTGCCACGTAACACAAAGTCCTTCCCTACACCAGCATTTGATTTCCTTCTCTTGTCTGTCACCTGAAGATGTTGGTAGATAACCTCCAAGCTGCATAATTAGCAGTCTGGTTGTTAATGGCCACGAGGATGATCAGAGGGCTGGAGCACCTCTCCTACAGAGACAGGCTGAGGGAGCTGGGCTTGTTCAGCCTGGAGAAGAGAAGGCTGAGGGAAGTCCTCACTGAGGCCTGCCAGTACTTTAAGGAAGCCTATTACAAATAGGAAAGAGACCAATTTTTTATGCTGTCTGAGAACAATAGGATGAGGGGAAATTTAGATTAGATATTAGAAATAAGTGGGCAGTGAGGAACTGGCACAGCTGCCCAGAAAGCTGTGGATGCCCCATCCCCAGAGGGGCTCAAAGCCAGGTTGAATGGGGCCCTGAACTAGATGGACTTTAAGGTCCCTCCCAAACCCAAGCCATCCTATGATTCTATAAGCAAAACATATCCTCACGTTTCTTGCCTGTGCTGAGCCCTGCTTGGTGCTGCTCGTTTTTGTTGCTTATATCAGCAGAAAGGCCAGACGGTGGACAACCAAACACCACTTGCTCTGCAGTCACACAGTGCACAGTGCTCCAGGTGAGAGCTGGGCCATTGGAACAGGCACCTTGTGCTACCGCACTGCTTCACAGCCATGCCGTGCCCAGCTCCTATAGCAGCTACTGAAATTCTTAAGCCACACCATTCTCACAATTCTCCCTTTTTTTTTTTTTTAAATTCAATTACCCATTGTACTTGAGCAAGTGGTGTCAAGCAACATAAGGAAAACACTCGCAGGCACTGTAGCCATCATATATTTAAACAAAGAAAAAGCAAGGACCCTAAGGACACTCCTTCAGCTCAGAAGTCTGCAATGAAGCAGAGATCTTTCCACAGACAGATCCATTCCATCTTTGGGTTCCCCCAACTGTAACTGACTTGCTGCACGACACAGCTCCAGGCCCAGGGGATTTATTTCTGCTCACGGTCATTCGGAGGGGCACACAGCCAGGTCTCTCCACAGCGGCGGCTCCAACGTGACTCTGTGACACCTCCAGTGAGCAGGAGGTGGAGCTGCTAACGCCAGGATGGCAGGTGGCTGTTCCCAGACACTGCTGGCACTGCCATTCTTCCCAGCACTCTCACAGATACTATTTCTTCCTCTTATGTAAGTTCCATGGAAGAACTTTATAGAAGGAAATGTATCTCAGTGCTCCCCCGGGGCCAAGGATCAGGTGTTGAGACAGGAAACCAGTGAGATATCCTAAATGCCTTCAGACCTTGCAATGCACCTCACAGATATGGCTTAGGTTGAAATACTGAAATGGAATGAACTTCTGTTTAGATGCTGGTAGTTATTCTTTAATAACCTATGAAATACACATAATACTTTAATGATTACTAAAACTGCTTTAACACATACGTAGCATTGCAGGAATTCTACTGAGCTTCCAGGCAAACCTGCAACATAACTGCTGAAATGTAAACTATGAAAAATATCATTTTTCAAGTAACTGTGCCTTGTTAAGTGTTAGAAAAATAAGACAGGGCTGCATGCACCTATATCTACCCTTCTAAAAGTGTAAATTTGATAAACTTGACTCAAAAGCATTTTCCACATCTCTTGTTATGGGAAAAAAAAACAGTAGAAAGCCTCCTTCCTCATATCCTGAGATCATTCATAGTGCTAGTTCACAATTAAAGGCAGGGAGAGTCTCCTTTCTGCAGTGTAAAGAGGTGCAACAAGCAGAAAAAAGGAACCAATGTCTTGAAATCACTGCAAACAGAGCTCCAAATGACAGGTGACCTGGTGGTCTCCAGATAATCATAATAGAGCTTGCAAATATACCAGGAGAATAGCTCGGCTGTTCTCAGGTACTGACAACATCAAGTCCCAGTCATTGCTCTCCTCCTTGCTCTCCAGTGTTTTACAAATCCTTCTTCAACTTTCTTTTTACTGTTCTTATGAAGATATTCAAAGAACTCCTCTCTCAAGCTCTCTTCCTGCTGGAGATTAGTTTATTTACATCTCTGATTGAGGTAACAATAATTAGTTATACTTCTGGTAAAAAGAACATAAATGTTACTTAATGTATTTTAATTGGCCTCCTCATCAGTGACCCAAGAGGTGCCAGGGATGGAAAGAAATAGAAAACATCTTGGGGTAGGTGTGCAAGAAATAAATGATGAGCCAGTGGTTACTACTGGATCAGGAACGATGCAAGACAGTAATAGCATTTACAACGTTGCAGGTGTCAAGGAAGTAGTAAGATAAACAGCTCTTCTGCAAGTCCTCCTTAATACTGAAAACTATTCCCACAAATGAAAGAACACTATTCAAAAATGCAACAGAAAGGGCTGTGCTGTAGGACAAAATACTGCTCCTGGAACTGAGACAAGGGCAAAAAAAAAAAAAAAGAAAAAAGAAATGAAAGCTATCAGTATCAATATAGAGGTCTAATTTGGCAGAGATTGCACAGCATCACAATATTAAGCTTAACAGCTCTTTCTATTGATCTTCACTTTTTTAGCAAGTACGGCAAGAATTGTACAGAAGTCTGCAGTTACAAAGGAACGGATCAAGAGACAAGGCACAAGGAATTACAGTAACATGCCATTTCTATAGCCTACTTACACCATGACTTGGGACACTCTATTAATTTAAAACAATGGGTAATAATATAGCCAGAAAAATAAGGTTCTCATTTTGCTTTTCCTCCTACCAACCGTGCTGTGTGAGATGACACTGGTGAGATAAAGAAGTTTTAACAGAGGTACAGAAGAAGGAAGACATCCTACAAAAATATGAGGACAAGGATATTAAGCGCCCAGGATGGACAGACAGACAGACAGACCTTCCATGGACCCCCCGCCTACTATCAAGAGCAACAGACAGAAACAGATGACCTAGAGATGAGAAAGGAAAGGACAGAGCATCAATTACTCCAGCGTTACACAAAACAAAGTCTGCAGTGATGGGCTTAAATGACTACATTATGAATTAGTTACAGATTACATCAGCATATAAATAACTACAGAACTTCCTCAAAGCATTCTTTTTTCCCCCCTAGTTCTACCATCAAGTGGTTCTCTCATCTATGAGCAGATCCCTGGGCTCTTGTGCTGCCTGCCACTCAATGACTGGCTCCTGAAAGGAAGGATCAACTCCCTCCCCATTAGAGGTACCAACATGTAAAGAATCACAGAATCACAGAATCACAGAATTGTAGGGGCTGGAAGGGACCTCCAGAGATCATCGAGTCCAACCCCCCTGCCAAAGCAGGTTCCCTACAGCAGGTCGCACAGGTCGGCATCCAGGCAGGTCTTGAACATCTCCAGAGAAGGAGACTCCACCACCTCCCTGGGCAGCCTGTTCCAGTGCTCCGTCACCTCACTGTAAAGAAGTTCTTGCGCATGTTTGTGCAAGGACTCACTCAACAAAACCTTGGAACAAAACACTCATCTCTTCATGGTTGCTAAAAGTTCTGTAAGCTCAGAAATGGCTTTTGGCCTCAGAGCTCCAAGTATTCCGAGCTCATTCTCATTTTGCTCTGCTTGCTTGTGTCCCCTTCTCTTTGTTCAAGGTACTATCACCATTTCATCAAATTCAGATGGAATCTCACTTCCTTCTCTGTAGCAAACCAAAATGAAATATAAGATTTCACTGCATAACAAGAGTGAACCTGAACTTCAAGCATGACTACAGAATGATCAACATTAACTTGCAAGCCACTGGAGTTAGGAAGGCCATTAAGTGACAGCTTGCTATTTCAAAGCAAGGAAATGTGAAATACTCAGGACAGCTTCACTGCCGTTCAAGGCGCTGAAATGGACTGAGCCATACAATCAGTTCACAATGAAGAGGCATTATCTTACTACCCAGAGGCAGGAAAGCTTGTTTCCCCCATTCCAGTAACTATGGTTCTGAAGTTTATCAACATAAGCTAAGCAAAGGGGTTTTTTGTTGTTTTGTTTTACTCCAAGCCCTCAGTTTTAACAATACACAGACCTTTGTTTTACAAGTTTCAAATTCAAATATAAGTCAGTGAGAAAAACTTTGACAGGTCCAGGCTGCCCTAAACTAATGGGCTTCACTCATGCATACAGTGTTCTACTTCACTCAATTCATATATGGACCAGCACGTTTGTAGCTGTGACTACTTAATGTAATAATAAGTGAAAATCTAAGATTACATTCAATCCACAATAAAGAAGATTTCACCATTATGGAAGTCATTAGCTACTTCATCCAACAAGCAGTTCCCCAATCTGCAGGAATGCTGCACACCACCTATTTTGCCCATCACTGCCCATGTTTCCTTTCTGTCTCTCTGCACCCACCCAGCTGGCTGCAGCAGCTTCATCATCCTTTCTCTCCCCACTACTTACACAGTACCACCACCCTTGCATTAGAGCTGGTTTTTGTGCTGAAATGTGTCAGAGCTGTATTTCTCTATAGCTCAGCAACACCTGAGCAATCGCAGCCAAACTAACAGGGTTAACAGGTATATTCCCACTGCCTGGCAAGCACGCTAGTGTCACTGCAAGGGAGATAATAACAGACCCTGTTGTTTCGGAGCTAAGTACTAAGATTCTGTCCTCATCTGCACAAAACACCAAGACGCCTCAGTTCAGATATATCTTCAAATGCCAGATTAGAATTTGTCCTCAACGCCCAACAAAGAAAGACAATATCATCCCAAGAATCAACACCATAAGCACTTAGCAATGGACTGCTCTGTGAGTTTTTTTTTATTGAAATATGTGATTTGTATTATGATATACGGCACTTAAACACAAACATTATAAATAACTTTGAAATGGTTAGTCACTGTAACTAAGGCAACGAGTCTCCCACTCAATTGCCAGAAATAGGAGTAGAGGAACAGAGGTAAGAACAAAATAAAAAGTTGGCAGGAGCAAGGAAACAAATGATGAAATATTAGTCTGACCTCAGAAAGGCCCAGCTGAACGAAAAATAAATAAATAAAAGGTATATGGCAGCTGAAAAAGCAGCTGCCAAAAGACAAAGTAGAGGATATCGAGCGCGTGGTACCACAGGTGTTTGATTTCAGAGCCATCTTGATCCACAGTCCATTTCAGTGAACGGAAACAAGGACAGAAATTTGGGAATGTAACAATCCACACCAGACAGCAGGGTGTCAGCAGTGCTCAGTTTCCAAGAGGGAGCACCAACTCACACAAACGAAAGTTGCTTCTTCACAGGCAGAGGACATTTCCCTCACTTTTTCCCACTGACATTAGCCTCCAAGTAACGATCACAAACCTTTGATGCAACCTACATGAATAGACCTTTATACCCTCACAGAAAGCTACCAGCCAACAGGATCTGCCACAAGGATCAGACCGCAGAATCAAGGCTTGCTTTGTTTCTCACTAACTTTTTTTTTTTTTTTTTCTTTTTAAGTTTATTTTCTTCCCTGAGAAGAACTGCTTGTTCACAAGGCAGGAGGGCTCAAGTTATCTTCAAGGAATCTGATCCCCTAAAATGAACCAACTGTAAACCAGGTTCTCTCAGCACATCCTAATGCAAGAGCAAGTAATTGCTTTGAATAACAAGATAAATTGGGTTCCAGTTACTCAACGTTTTCCACCAATTAAAGAAACTTATCTTTTCAATACACGGCAGTTCATAACCTGGGAACCCAAGAATTAGCAGTCAGCATAAGGTATCCTGATAAGTATTACAACTTCCCAGTTTACCCTGTATAATGTTAGAGCAGATTAGCACAAGTTTTCAGAAGAACTTATAAGAGAATAGAAAAGGTGCGGAGAGCAGTTCTGTCTTTCCAAAAGACTCTCAGAAGTAATGATTTAAAGAATGTTCTAACCTGAATCAAACTCCAACAAGTAATGTAAACAAATATCTCATTAATCTATGCCTTCACAGAATTCGTAGAGCAATACCAGGCAGCTCCACTCCCACCACATCCGACCTCCAGTTGCAGCTCCCTTTCATCACTACAGGCGACCATTCCTCCCCTCAGCGTAACAAGGAACTACTTGGGACATTTACTCTTGGCATGAACTCCAAAAGACGCTGGCAGTAATGAAAATAGCAACCATAGAGGCATTCAGAGCGTTCACTATGACACTGCAAACATTTGTTCAACTGCCAATTGAATGAGATCCATCTTAGCTAAGAGAAAGATATAAGTGAGCCATAAAGAAGTCAGTACTCTCGGTGTTCAAGGACTTTTCAAGATAAGTGGTCACTAATGCCCTCATGCAGTTCTTGTTCATACTCTGATCCCTTCCACTCACATCTGACTTACGGGAATAAAAGCATCTCCTCAAGCACAGGCCAGCAGTTGTACACAGAAGTCCCACATATATTTGTTTTGAAAGCCCACTATTACAAGATTACTTCCTATCACATATTTAGAATCCATGGAAAAAGGGAAACACATCATTAAAACTAAAAGGAAAAAAAAAAGTTAATGAACTGAAATGACATTGCATCCATCCAATTACCTTCACCACAAACAGAGGCATTATTAAAGAAAAAAAAAAATCAGTTAGAAATTACCTGTGGTGGGAAAGCATTAACACACCTATGCAGTGTGACTGAGTAACCAAACCTGAGGATGCAGAGGCAGCTGTGCAGGGCTTTTATACAAGAGATCAAGGCACACCATTAGGAAGACTCAAAGGGAAGTCACTTCTTCTGCTCTCTTCTCCAAAACATCTGATAAAACATCAGCAAGCTGCAGAGCTTCGGGATAAAACACAACTTTCCTTATAGCCTTCATCTCTGTCATTTGCCATTTTAGTAGTTAGAGCAGCTTCATACTTACAAGAATCTGGCATGTAAGCACCAATGAAGACAGTATGAAGGCAAAGAAACCAAAGAGAAAACACCCTAATCACAGCGTACTTACTGCACGTTTCAACTCTACCTTGAGCAGCTTAACCTGAGGTGACAGAACTTTGTACATCGACTTCATTTGTTGCTACGTGTCTGACACTGCACAGCAAACCAGGAGCCGTGAGAACAGTGTCCAACTTTGATAATGATTGCCTTTTCTATCTGAGAGTTAAGCTGTTCACTGCTGAGCATTACAGGCATAAACTTTGCTCAATACAGTTCAAGTTAGCTTCACCTAAGCGTTCACAGCTATGCTTATTGATAACAACATCATTTGAAAGCAAACAAGCCACTTCAGAAATTACTTCCAAAGTCAGAGAAACAATCCCAGAAACAGCTCACAGGATGCAAAAGCAGGAAAGCTCAGGCAGCGACAAACCTGCAGAAAACCAGGCTGCTTTCTGAACCCAAGAAGGCTCAGTCAGTGCACAGAAAGCCTTTATTCTCAAAGTTAACTGTATCAAGCCACCCTCCAAAGATAATCAAATATTTGACTTTCACAAAGACATTAAGCATCTCTAGGATCAAAGTCTTGTTTATCAGGGTATTAAGTCAATTAAATTAACTCCAAGCAGAACAGGGATTTCATCCTGTGAGCTCATCTTGGAAAGAGCATTTCTCACCTCATCACAAGTTCTCTAGCGCTGCTTTTACACGGACTTGCAGTGTCTTACTCTCAACTAAGTGCAAGAAAACATCCAGCTGACTGTATGCCCTAAGTCCATCCATCCCCAGCAAAAATCCTGACACTAAGTAATGCAAAGCACTTCTTGACCATCAAAGAACAAAACCAACAAGTTCATGTTGATTTGAGGGGAAAAAAAAAAAAAAAAAAAAAAGTAGTATTGAGAATTCCACAACAGTAACACTTTACTTAGCAGACAGTTATTAACCTGCTGTAGAAGGAAGTTCACCAGTCACTCCTGTGCTTTGTACTAGCTGGACGCTGCCAACACCAGGGCAGCCTTTACAATTTCCCAAACAGCCACTGCAGAAGGAAAGACTCACGGACTACAAACACACGTGACAATTCCCTTTATTCTAAATCAACACAGCAGTATGGAGCACATGCTTCAAGTAAACAAGGAGCACTGAAGATAAACTCCTTTGCTTCCATGTAGTACCCAGGCTGGCTTTTAGCAGAGCAGGAGGTGTTAGCATCTTAGTGCAGCATTAATCCTGGTGCCAAGACATTCTGCAGCACACTGCACTACAACACTGACCTGGAGGAACTCTCTGCAATCAGCAAAGCAGAAAAACTTCGCTTTAATGCGATTCCTAACAATTCTTAAGAAAGCAAACAGTCGATTCAACAGCACTTGAAACTGAAGTACTCTATCCAAAATAAAAAGTTAACAATTAGCAACAATACAAACAAGCTGACAGTCACTTCATAAACCCCTTATGTGGAAGAAACACCATATCCTTACTGTAATCTTTCAGTACTGTTGTTAACTCCTGCCATGTTTAACAGCTTCTGGTCTGCAGTCACTGACTCAAGACACTCAGCAGCAATCCAGCTGCTGCAACAACCACTCCCCCTTTAAGACCAGCACTCTCCTCCCTCCTTCCTGCTTTTACCTTCCAGCCCTCTAAGTGACAGAGCACTTCCTAACACACCATGCACCTTTACAGACCCACCTAGCATTTCCAGAGTAACCACTCATTCTGGTAGAAACTAAAAGCCTGATACGTGTGAATGTCAGAGCAGCGGTTCCATCAGTCAATAATACAGAATCCTTCCCCAAAGCAAAGTTCTGAAGCACAGCGCGGTCACGTTAACACGCGGACGGTGGAGGTTTGGCTGCTTATTCTGTAAGGGCCACTCGCAGAGGAGCCGTAGCGCTTGCTTTGGACACAAGGGCTTATTTCACAGCCGAGATGAGCAGCGCTCATTTCACCACACTGCCTTCCGTAGGAAATCTGCACTCAATCACAAAGAGAAACCTAGCGAAAACACCGCGTGCGTTTCCAGCACACGACACAGTTCATTCATAGACGGAGCTCCGGCCAAGCGGAGCAGGCAGCCTCTCGTTTCAAGATCACGGAGCCCCGACCGCACCTCTCCAAGCCCCGGCAGCGTTAGGTACAGGTGTGCCGGCGGGCGCAGCGACGCGGCCCCGCAAGTCGCACGCCGCGCTTCGGGGCCGCGGCGCGAGAACGGCGTCCAGGGGCCCGTCGCGGCGCGTGCAGCACGCGTGGCGGCGCGGGGAGCGGGCGGACCCTCCCACCTTTGTATCGCACCGCGCCGCAGACAATAGGTGGGACGGGGCGCCGAGCGGCGCCCGCCGCTTCGGGGGCTCGGAGCTGCGGGTGAACAAAGGAGGGGGCGATGGGCGCCGGCCGAACAAAGCCGAACGAGGCCGGCGGGGCGGGCAGGTGCCCCCGGCCGGGTAACCCCGCACCTGCGGCCGCGCGCCGCCGGCGAGGCTGCACTCCTCCCCGTAGCGCGGCCCGGCGGGGCGGGCAGGGCCACCTGTTAGGCCCGGCGCCGGCACGGGTGCGGCGGCGGCACGCGACGGCTCCCCGCCCCGCGGCCGCGCCGCCTCCCGCCCGTCGCGGTCGCCCCGCGCACCCACCTGCTCGCGGAGTTTGAGGAACACCATGGCGAGGCCGCCGCTCCCGCAACCGCCGCCGCCGCCTCCGGCCGCCAACGGTTCGGCCCCGCGCCCCGCCCCGCGCGCCGGCCACGCCCCCTCCTCGCCCGCCGCAGCCGCCGCGGCCGCCGGCGCCACCCCGCGCCCGGGGCCTCGCGCAGACCTCGCGGGCGGCGGCGCGCGGCGGACCCGCCGCTGGGCGGAGATGGAGGAGGCTCCGCCCCCGGATCCGCCTCGCCGCTCCCCTCGCGGGAGTTCCCCGCGCGAAACGGCCGCTCGCCCGCGCCACCAAGGGCGCTTCTGATTGGCTGGTAAAAGGCGGGGCGGAGTAAGGGCGGCGCTGATTGGCGGGAAAGGCGAGGCGGGCTGGAGGGGAAAGATAACGAGAGGTGCGGCAGTTCGTTGCCACCGCTGTCTTTGCAGTGTCCTGAGGGCTGGCTCTCAGTGCACGGGGTTGCGGCCGGTGGCCAGAACTTGGCACAGCTCGTGTGCTGCCTGGGGAAGAAAGCGCTGCTTTCTTGTGGGTACGCTGAGAGGCGCAGCCCCTGCCCTGCACTGGGTTGTTTTCAGTCTCCCTCCCAAAAAAACAGACCGAAGAGATGGGGAGAGATTCTGGAACTGCGCGCTGCTGAAGAAGACTGATGGAAACGTTTGAGGTTCCTTGGCTTTTCTATTGCTTTGGAATAGACCGTGTCTTCCAATCAGTAGTGAGATCTCCGTGAACACTATAGTATAACGTTACTAAGAAAGAGAGTGCAACAAAGCGACTACATGCATCCTGAGTGAACACTTCTGTGTCCATTTTTGCCTTCACTGATGTTTCCAGCTGATTTCGGTCTGATTATTCTGCATAAAGCAGTCCAGATTGAACAAAAACACATTGCATGATGCTATCACTAGCAATATCACCTGCTTTACTAGTGTGTCGCAGAATACAGTATGTGAGTTAAGAGCAATAGAGATGATATAAGTACAGCCTGAGAAATTAAATGTAATGCTGTCCTGAAGAAACGAGCTCTTCCCATTCATTTATTTCAGGGTAACTTTCCGATGTTGTTTTTAAAGCATCTGGTTTCACAAGTCACAGAGTAGGTAACTGCACAGGTTACCTTAGGAGCGCGAGCAGAGTGTTTTGCAGAAGTCTATTCGTATTGATATGCAAACATGCTGAAAGCCGTGACATTTCTGGCAACGTTCTGAATATAAATCTGCAGAAGTTGGAACTTTCTGCAACACCTTTTAAATTGGTTTGTAAATTATTAGCAGCACGGCACTCTTGAGGGCACGCTTTTGGCAGAGTGCAATAGGCTTTGACTGCACAGCTCCCATTAATGTTAATGCTAAATCTTCGTGCTGTAACTTATCCCGCAGTGTGTAACACTACCCAGTGCTTTAAAGATAGGAGCATATGTGCTGCACTGAAATACATAATGGGATTGCGTTGAAGAGACCTCATACTGGAGACATTTTGTGAACTCATCTGAAACTCATTCATGATTTATTTAGTTTGTCAACAATGCCTGTATGCAGAGCTCTTTTTAACCAAGGGGTTCAGCCCCAGCAAAGTTGATATTTATTACTTTTTTGTTGTTGTTCTTTTGCATGGGTAAACAGGCACAGAGGCTGAGACAAGGTCATGGAGTGAGTCACCGCCATGGCTAGGAATAGAAGCCAGGAGACCTGATTGCCACTGCCCTCCTCCAATGGCTATCCTGTGCTCCTAAATCATAGCAGGGCTAAATTTATTTTTACGCACAGTACAGTGTGTCTGAAATCAATATAATTTCATAGTTTCCTATGGAGGGATGCATTTATCTTTATGACCCTGAATCAGCATCACAAAGAGGGGCAAGCCTTCAAATGCAAGCCATGCTTTATAATGGTATACCGGGATCATCAAATGTATTGAATGTGATAATGGCCTCATCAATCAAATGTCATCAATTGGCATTTCTAAAGCACCATTATGCTTATAGGTGCTCATTTGAGCAATTTCTTCTCAGTTTGATACAGAGACAGAAGAGAGAGAACTCTTGTGCCCTTCTTACTCCAAGTGCTAGTTTTATATCTGAAGAAAGGCAGGGCAAACACAAGTGTCCTTGGCACATTCAGCAAATGGCAGGGGCCTGCTAAACAACTGTAAGCTCCTGTAATGAAAATTCCAGTAAAAATGAGAGAAAACAGAAAATAAGGAATATATATAGTGAGGCAACTGTAGCAAGAACTTGTGTAATTGCCTGCATTTTATATGGGAAAATGTGGGTGTTTGAAGGATGGGCTTGGAGTGCCTTTATGCTGCACATTACCACCGCTATGGATTTTTACAGGGGTAAATGTCTTGGCTTGAATTTTCATATTGCAGTTCTTGTTTACTTAAGATTTCTTCCCATTTGAATAACAGGCAACTTCTTTCTCTGTAAAATTCATGTTATCTTCTTCAACATGATAAGGTAGACTCTAAAGGATAGGATAGGATAGGATAGGATAGGACAGAACAATTTGTGGAAAACAGTGAAAGATATACAAAATATACATTTATATGTGTGTGTATATATATATATATAATTATATATATATATATATATATAATGAAATGCCTCAAAATTCACTGTTGCCCATATACCCCTGAGTAGCCCATCTGGAAACCCCATTGGGCTGTGATTTTGCCAGTTATGTTTTCAGGCTTGGCCAGTTATTCTAAGAGTAACACTCCAAATGAAGCACCAAATGAATTAGTTTTGGTCAGTCATCCTATCTAGTCTAAAGCTTAAGCACCATGAAAGTTTCACTGGGAGGCTCCAAGTGTGCAGGGATATTTTGTCCAAGATGCATTTCACCAGTGCTTTAGCAAAGTATTAGAAGGAACTCTGTTGGAAATGCTGATTTTCCTATGAGAAGCAAAATAAAGGTTCCGACTTCTGAACAAGAAGTTTCTGAACATCTGAACCTCTTAACTTTATGATTGTAGTTGTAATTCTAATATCGGAGCCAGCTGCTCTCTTAAGAGCATTTCTGCATACCAAAATTTCATCTGATTAAGCTATGGATGCATTACTGACTGTATCTTATGTTTTTGCTTTCCAAGTGTTTTGGTTTCAGTGGTGGGCAAAATTATTCCAGTGTATAATTTACATATTTGGTTATAAAGCACCAAAGTGGACAGTGATGGGGGGGGGGGGGGGGGGGGAGTAAAGGAAAAGGCAGCTTTTCCAATAGCCAGAACTCCAGTTGAAATGAGCACTCTGGAAATGAGCTACCGTATACAGAAAACACAACGTGAGCCATCAGAAATGAGGAAGATTTTGGATTCTGCTTTCACACAGACCCCTTTCACACTCAGCACCACAGTAGTAGATGCTGTGTATTTGGGGAATGTGTCCCCTGTGGTAAAGATGGATGAAGATGAATAGAAGCTTGTTTTACTAATATTGCAGTTGCAGAAGTAGTGGTCAACTTTCTCAACTCTCAATCCCCTCCAAGCTGCAAATATAAAGAAAAGTGCAGCAGCTGGACATGCAGATTCCCACCTACTAATAATTTATTGCATGCTGCCATTTCATGTAAACGTCTATTACACATATGAGTGTAGCAATGCAGCTGCATTGCAATATATTGAGAACCTAAATAGACCTTTTGTGTTCATAAAATACACGTGCAGACCCCTTAATTGCTACAGCAGAGAGCTTTTCATTGTGGAAAAACAATCACTATACATCCATTGTTGAGAAAAGATTCTGTCAGAAGGAACATCTGTCTTTAAAAATGTGGGTTTATTCTCTTGAAGTACGATTTTTTTAATACTTTGATGATGTCTGTGAGGCTACAGCCACACAGATATGTATGTAAACTCTTCTCAGATAAATACTTTTATCATCTAAAGGAATAAAGTGCTTGAGGCAGAAGACAGGAGTCTCTGGGAAATGCACTGCTGAGAAGAATATATTTGTCAACTGCGCGCCATAGCGATGAATTTCAGGGAAGATGAAAAGCTTTTTCATGACAGCAAAAGATTTGTAACTCAAAGAAGAGAAAATGAAGCAAACAGTTTGCATTTATCTTTGCATCTTAATAGACAACACTATTCCTGTTCTCATCATGTTGTCTTCATTCTCATGTTAAAGGATTTCCATTTGTATAAAATATTAATAAGAAACGGAGTCACACAGGTAAGGCTTAGTACTCCTGCTAGCTGCAGCAGCTGCACAGTCAGGCTGATCTATGGTTATTTCGGTCTGAAGACTTCATTTGTACTGATCCTTGTCCTGCTTTGGACCCAACAGTCAACGTGCAAAGAGAGAATTCATTAAAACCTAAAACCTTGTTATTAATTAAGCTTTGATAACTTGCCTCTTCCCACCCTTCCCTAGGACGTATGCCTCAACAAATGAAATCAGAGCAGCGTTTCAGCTCTTTGATAGCTGGGTCTGCCACTGTAGCACCAGACTAAGCGTTCATGCTTTTGTGGGAGGCACAGAGACCAGGTCCTAAGTGAGAGCAGGCTGCAAGCAGTGTACCTTCTGCTGAGGATCCTTACTGCTGAGCATGTTCTCCCTCTCTGTCTCTTTGAGGTCCTTAACCTGTAGGACATGCTGCATGGCCTGTGTTTGCTCAGACTGGGAGGAAAGAGGGAGGTGAAGGCTGCCTGTGAAACAGGCCTTAAAAAGGAAGACATTTTCTGCTCAGCTGCTGGGAATGGCACCACGATGTACCACAAGGCATTTGCTGCTGCAAAGACTTTACGCTAAAAACAAGCGGTGTATGGACTGCGTGTATGTTAACAGGAGAAATGAGAACCTGAAGACTTTTAACAATGATCAGGCAACTCTATCTTAGGGATAAAACTCATGTTACGTTTTATGAAGAATGTTGGACCTTTCTGTGACATAAAAGCATTCTCTGTGTTGTACAGCATGGTACAACACATTACAAGCTTGCTTATGATTGTATTTAGACCAATATATATTGCTGGTGTGACGTTTCCTTTACTTTGCAGCCTTTTTAAAATAGCAAAGTATCACACTCCCTTGGAAAAGCAGAATCACCTACAGATCAGCCAGGACTGAAATGAATGTAATTAAAGCTCTCTTCCTGAAGATATTAACACCAAATATTCCTTAAAGTACTGACTGTGGAGCTCCACACTGCCATGAGGTGGTTTTGCTAAATTTAAATTTATATGCACTAAAAGAGTATAATTAAACTGAAACACTGGAAAAGCTCCATGTAACATATTTGGCAGTAGTTCCATACAGGCTACTGGTCTGTGCAATCCTGTGTTGATTTAGAGAAAGACTTTTCATGCGTACATACTCACATTAGTAGGTGGAGCAGAACAGGAATATGTATTGAAAATGCTGCATAGGCACTAGGTTTTTGTTTCTAAGCTACACATTTTCCAGATAGATAAAATATTCTAAGATGAATGTATTATGTTTTCATTAATTACGTGATGCAGTCATACAGTTTGTGTTATATCAGCAAGGTATATTTTGAATATCCTTTAGAATGAAAACTTTGGAAGAGAATTTCCACAAGCCCTGCCACGGATGCAGTGCTAAGCAGCATCCTCTTTTTGTTTGAAATACGGTTCAGACGCACCCACTTGCACATCACTGTATGTTGTATAAATATTTCTATTTCCTTATTGCTTTGTTTAGAGTAGGTTTTTGGCTACATGTGGATTTTTTTCATTTTAGTGTTGTTATCCACATCAGTGCTGCAGCTCAGATTTCCTGCCAGGAGTTTCTTTTGTAACTTTATATAAATAGAAAAGTAGCATACTTCCAGCAGAAGAGAACCCGTGTCAGTACGTGTCCCTGTACAGGCACAGAAGAAAAAGCAGTGTCTGACCTGCCAATCACACCATGCATGCATTTACAGGAGGGAGCTGTGCAGGATGCAGAGGTTTAGGCAGTGCTGGGTGCTGCTCATAGGTGTGCTAAGTGATGGGGGCTGCCAGAGGGTTAGTTTTTGGGGGCTCCCCAGCCTGGACAGGCTGCAACTCCAAATAAATCTTAACTCAAAAGTAAATTTGCTGGCTAATATCTTTGCTCTTTCACACACAGACAAAAAAAAAGAGAAGGGAAGGGAAGGGAAGGGAAGGGAAGGGAAGGGAAGGGAAGGGAAGGGAAGGGAAGGGAAGGGAAGGGAAGGGAAGGGAAGGGAAGGGAAGGGAAGGGAAGGGAAGGGAAGGGAAGGGAAGGGAAGGGAAGGGAAGGGAAGGGAAGGGAAGGGAAGGGAAGGGAAGGGAAGGGAAGGGAAGGGAAGGGAAGGGAAGGGAAGGGAAGGGAAGGGAAGGGAAGGGAAGGGAAGGGAAGGGAAGGGAAGGGAAGGGAAGGGAAGGGAAGGGAAGGGAAGGGAAGGGAAGGGAAGGGAAGGGAAGGGAAGGGAAGGGAAGGGAAGGGAAGGGAAGGGAAGGGAAGGGAAGGGAAGGGAAGGGAAGGGAAGGGAAGGGAAGGGAAGGGAAGGGAAGGGAAGGGAAGGGAAGGGAAGGGAAGGGAAGGGAAGGGAAGGGAAGGGAAGGGAAGGAAAGGAAAGGAAAGGAAAGGAAAGGAAAGGAAAGGAAAGGAAAGGAAAGGAAAGGAAAGGAAAGGAAAGGAAAGGAAAGGAAAGGAAAGGAAAGGAAAGGAAAGGAAAGGAAAGGAAAGGAAAGGAAACCAGCCCAAAGGCCTTCCCCCTGACATCTGGTAGAAACATTGAATCTTCAGAGCTGAATACAGTGTGCCACCACCCTCCTGTCTGGGAGCAGCGATGCACTCTGTACGGACTTGAACACTTCCTGTCCAAAAGGGGCCATGGCTGCTTTGCCTGTTGTTAACAGGTACATATGCAATTACTGAAAAGGCGATACTGTGCAAGGCAAAGGGATTTTGGCTGGGAAGGATGTCCATTCCCTTGAGGCTTTCCGGTAGGCCAATATGAAGCTGAGCCTTGTGAGGGCATACAGGAAAGGAGGGAAGAAGAAAACTGGCACCCTGGTCACAGTAGTTAAATCGCATGTCTAAATCCAGGATACAAGCCTGCACGTATATATTGGCAGGTCTGCCTATGCTGAGCTGCAGCTTTTTCCCTATACACTCGTCTCTGTGATTGCTCTTGGACCGAGAACTGTGCAGAGCTGGGACTGTATCCTGATAGCCAATCTTCCAGCTCTGTCAGAGTGCTGAAACAGCACAATAAATAATACATATGGATGTACTCTGATCAACGATAAAGCCCAGAGGAGACACACGTAATCAGTGGAAACCTATATTAGTTGGTGGAAGGTTCTGACCTTCAGAGGGTTAGTGAAATCAAGTCTGCGTGATGGTGGAGCAGACACATCTCCTGAGGCTGGCAGACATGGCTGGCCCCAGGGCAGGACTTGGCCCCAGCCTCTGTGCAGCATCACCAGACTTCTGGTGTTGGCCTCAGCAGCCGGGTCTCAGTCACCTGGAGGCTGAGTGGCTGCCCAGGGCTGATGGTGAGGAGCACCACCAGCCTCAGCTACTCACCACTACAGCTTGAACAGCCTTGGCCAAGTTATCTTCTAGTTCTGTGCTCCTGATAGTAAGCCCGCTGGTTTATGTGCTAGGTGGATGGACAGTTACCAAGATAAGGCTGGATGTAGTTTCTAAACAGATGTTTCTGTATATGTGATATCTATATATTTATGAACTGTGGGATAACCTACAGGTCCCATGATTGTCAAGAGGAATTTTAAATTAAAGGGAGTAGGATTTTACCTAAACTTTTCTGTGTGGTATACTGTCTCCAAAAGGAGCACAGCCAACCATTCAGACTCCTGCTGCGGGCTGGGCCTCAAACAGCACACAAGCTGAGCATGGGCTGTATCCACGTGGTGCATGAGGACTGTCTGCAACCTGGGACAGAGGACAGGATGCAAATCTTCAAGGTAACAGCTTGAGAAGTCCCTAAGCAGTACTTCAGAAAATTGGTAGTCCAGATGGCCCCCTGCCAGGGAGGAAAAACCCTGGACTGCGTGCTCTTTGTATGAAATTGCAAATGGTTTTTAGACTTTCTCCTGGCTTTGGCCCTTTTTAAAGAACATTTCCTTCACTGTATGCTTTCTCCTGTGGGAGATTACAGCCCAGTTCAGTGCTTTCAGTGCTCCTGAGCTTCCTCAATAGATATGGCACGTAGCTCTTCAGCCTCCTGCAAGCTTCACACATACAGTGTACTTCCAAGTGTCAGCCCCTGTCACATTTGCATGAAAAACTCTGTTTATGAGTATATAAAAGAAAGAATCTAGTCCTCTTGTTTGAAAAGAAAAGCTTAACAGTGTATGCATTCAATGTGTAATGTATCTTAAAGTCTAAAACTGCAGAAAGAAAATAAAAAGGATATTGCTTTTTTTTTTTTTTTCCTAAAGACCTCATGACTTCTGTGGCTTGACTCATGATCTCTGTCTGCTTGGTGCTGACACTGCCCTCCTTTCCACTCTCACACAGCTCCTTTTTCCAGCTCCCTTCAGACAGAATGGGGATTTTCCATGTGGAGGAATGACAGTGTGGGTGAAGTGAGCTACCAACTCTCTCCTTGCTCTTCCCTGTCCCTCTAAAGAGGAGTTTTACCATGGGGCTGAGCCCTTCAGGGCTGCCATCCCCCACTTCTGTCCCACTGCACCCATCTGTGATACACACAGAGCCAGGCTGAAAAATACCATATTTTCTTTTTTCTTTTTTTTTTCTTTTTTTTTTTTTTCTCAAGTGATCTTTAACTCAGATCTGTCCTCTGATCCAGCTGGTTGCACAGCCAGAGAAATACCCCCCCAGGAAAATTCAAGGACAGGGTTGGGAGAGAGGGATGGGAGCCATGGGCCTGCTTCTGCCAGCAGCTGCCAAGATGCATGTGCATGAGAGCGCATCCTGCTCGGGAGGCTGGAACACCTCAGGCACTCGCTGCCTGAACTCAAGCCCCCAGACCTTGCAACATGTGCTTTTCTATGCATCTGGTCAGCAGAAATTTTGCAATTTTTCTTCCCACTAAAACTGTACAAAAGTTGTGAGATGGCCGATGCTTGCTCATGTCAAAACAAACACTGTTGTGCAGAACACAATACAGTTCCTTTGAAACATACGGGAAAGTGATCTTAACTACCTCACCAATTCCATATGTATCTGGTTCCTTGGTGTTGATTCGGAGCCATTCTGCTTCTGTCCCACTCATTGATTCTGAACATCAGGGTTAAGAAAACTCTGGAGAGTAAACAAGGAAATCCTCGTGATCTTTCTTGTAATGTAAGCTTAGACTTTCTTTCCTTTCTTCCAAAAATAAAAAAAAAAAAAGCCAATCTATTTTATCCATTTGATTTAGAAAAAGCAAAATAACTCAATGTACTAAGACTCTATGTGCATTCATACTGACGTGCTCTGTGCTATTTCTAAATACACTTATCAAGTCTAATCATCCTCCCAAAAATATATTTGCATTAATCAGTGCTTTACAGTACCCCTAAGCTTACTCTCTGTGATAAATCAAATTAATATGGGACACTTTCTTTGCTGTGTCCCACAGGACTCTGATAAAATCAAGTAACCAGTTTTCTCCTCCATTACGTGTCCAGAGACACTTTAAAGGAGTCTGGTCTTTTCTGAGAGCATTTTTACACTCGATGTTGTAGATCCCTTTGCAGCTGAAAGAGTTTAAAGACTAATTTCAAAAACTTAATTTGTAAACATGAATACATTCAAACAATTTAATTTAAAAACATGAATAAGTTCAAATAATTTAATTGCATGGTCAAAGTATAGGAAGGAAAAATTAACCTGGGGAGAGCAAAGGAGGAAGGATTAGCTGACAGTCCTTCTTTCAGCTGACTCTCTGTTTCTGTCTTGTCTCCCTTAAATTATAGCAGTAAGTATGTGGCAAATCTATAATACTGCAGATGCTAAACCCTGTGACTTGTGAACAGATCCTTATGATTCTAGGTAACCTGAAGGGCAGGAACCTTATGGTGGGGACCTTTCCCAAGTCCCAGTGGCCCTTCAGAAAATGCACCTGTGTTTCCACCTGTGGAAGCACTATCCAGCGCTTGGTGAGTTTTTGACCTCGCACACTGTCAGTACACAGGCAGTGCCCCCAGCTGGGTGTGGGGGCTTGGCAGCTGTCAGGGCTCACAGGTTAGCTGCACCCACACGTACTGCAGTGCTCAGAAAAATGCATTTTCTCACCATTTCACTATTCTTTGCTGCATAATGCAGAAACATTTGTATGATTCTAAGTCTGCGTGGCACTTATATAATGTAGATGTACTACGAAAATTTGTTGTATTTATCTGACAACTGAAATGACTTCTATAAAGGAAAAAATATGCAAGGAATTTGGATTCTGCAACCCTTTTCAGCATCACTTCACTCATCTTCCAGTGCAAAATTACCCTAAAGAGCTACACCTGGTTCTTGGTGCATCCAGAAAAAGGAAAAGAAAAAGGAAAAGGAAAAGAAAAAAGAGGGAAAAGAAAGGGAAAGGAAAGTAGAAAGAGAAGAAGGGGAAAGGGGAAAAAAGAGGACAAAGGAAAAGGGAGAGGAGTGAAAAAAAAGAAAAAAGCATGGAGTCCTGAGAAGTTTATATTGCAGTACAAAGGCTGGCTAGAGAAGGAGGGAGTAACTGTGGGACATCCTTGAAACTTCAGTAATGTCCAGGTACAAAATGGGACTCTCAGAATCTGTTGTCACTGTCAGAAACCACTTGGTTGAACCAGTATCTGAGACATGGGGACACTGAAGCAGGTAACTTTGTACCAGCTTTCTGGTTTTCTTGTTGGCCACTCAGCTGCATTTGGGCGTCTGCTTCCTAAGGGAAAACAAAAGTCCAAAAGAAGCTGCTGCTAACACACCCAAGCAGTTCAGTGCTCATACAGTGCTATTACACCTTATATCCAGGATCATATAGTAAATGACTCCATTTTGATTGCAAGTGACAGAAAACTCTGAATATCTCTTTCTATGGAAAGAACAAACTTATTAGATGATCAAGGGAAGCTATAATAGAGAACTGATCAGGATAAACCTAGAAGAACAGTGTAAACCCATTAAGCTGGTAATTGCCTATGCATGATAACCTTATTTTCTCTACTACACTTCTCTTGTAGAAATACTAACACAGCACTATAAAATTTAGGGCTTCTTTTCATGTCTGCCACATCCCAGGGGACCTCAGCCTGAAATACTGCTCCAAGGGATACAGCACATAATCAGTCCCTTTGAAACAGTTTCAGTAATGCTGAATCCATATAAGTGCGGATGCCAATTATGCTAATGAAACTGCAGTGGGACTGCATTTCCAGCCATCTTCTAACAGTGCTGTAAAAGTAACATCACAGTCAGCAACTAAATTTGTGTAGCACATGACTAGATAGAGGCTGTTCTGAAACTGAGCACGTGGTGGAAGTGAAGCCAAATGTTCACACAACCTAAGTATGCTACTGAAAGCAACAAGTATCCAAAGCAGCTCGGGGAATTTCTTGCTGTATTCTCTTTTTGAGAAGTATCTCCATCTCCAGAAGATGCAAGGCTAATGCAGGCAGTGTCTGTGACTGCCTTGTCTATGGCGCCTTCCTGCCTTGCAAGGCAGCGCTCCATACTGAGCACAAGGCAATTGATGTGTGTTAGATTTTGGCTGTTTTAGCCAGCATATGGCACTGGGAAACATACTGTGCTAGCAAAGTTTGAGATGCCCCTGCAAAGAACAAAGGCACACCTTTAGCATCTTGTCTTCCTTTCCTTTTTGGGACAAACAAGGTCAGAAGTTTGGCACTGACCCCTCGGCTAGGCACTGCTTTGGGCTCAGGTAGGACCAGTCATGGGGCTTCTTTTCCTCACTTGTGTCCAATCACACAGGGACTCCTGAGGCAAGGACAACCCCTCATCCCAGGTGAAAGGTGGAGGTTTCACAGACTGCACATTAAAATATCCCCTTTAAATGCCCTTTGACTAGAAGCAGTGCATACTTTTGGCAGGCATATCTCCTAAATAAATACCTCAGTCAGGAGGCCAAGGAGCTTAAGGACTTAAATTTCAAAAAGTAGCATAAGGCTTCCATGCTTTACCTCATACCATCATTTAGATTCAGGTTTGCATACTAAATGGACAATACAAATTCTTGTGTAACTGGCATGCGTACATGCTTGCTTAGAGTTCAGAGTTTCTCCATCAACCCAATAGAAATGTCTTGACAGCCTGGTAATGTTATAATCATCCCTGCAGTTCATCACAGGCCAAGAATAACAAAACAACTTATGTGAACAACACCAGTAAAGCTACTAGAAAGTCTTGCTGAGGACACCTTTAGGGTGTGGTGTGAGTGATTAATATAGGCCACGAGAAGACACAGAAAGGAACATGGATTCATCAGGAGTAAAAGTTTTCTCCCATGATTAATAAGGAAAAGAGAAAACAACAATGCTAACTTGATCAGTCTTCACATCGACTATTTCTTGTACCAGCATGCAGAGGAGTGGAAAATCTTCCTTCACTGGGTTTTTCCACACTAAATCCTATAGGATTATTATACAGAAGTAGTACACTGAAGTTCCTGGACTTCAGTATTTCAGCAGCCCTTGCTCAGTTCTTCTTGCACACTTATCACAGATATCATAGATACCACAAGCCGATGGAAACAGTTTTGAAATCACCATTGCTGCAAATGCATTTTTCTTTAATTTATGACCATGACAATTGCAATCAACTTTTTTTTTTTTTTTTTTTTTTTTTTTTGTAAAATGAATAAAAATATACAGGTGTCAACCTTTTGTTTGGTTTATAAAACAATAACGTACTGTCATGTTTTCCCATCTTGACAGATGTGTTTGATGAGAAGTCTTGCTAACCCACTAATTCCATGGTACATGATGCATGCTTGGAATTAACATTGTAGTTAATGGCTGTCAGCCTTCCTATGGATAGACTCAATTTCTTGTCATGCCTATAAATCTATGCTGATGTTCTTCCTTTATTTCATAGGGCACTGGTTCAAGAGCAAAGGCAATCTCCAGTTGGGGTGGTTCCTGAACCACCTGCTCTGCCCCATTGCACTGCTGAGCTACTTGTGAAGCTGTTCCTAAAATGCTGCTATTTACAGCTTTACATATCACACAAGTGTCAAAATGAGGTAACAGTATTCATCTTGTCAGGTGTCCTGCTGTTTGCTATGTCTTTTCTTGAGTCAGAGCCTAGAGATGTGCCATGATATTTGATTAGTAGGCTGCTCAGATACTCCAAACACAAAGTACTTCCCAAAATAAAGCTTCCAGATACTGACATCATATTTTCACCACATCATATTTTCACATTTTCAAGGTCCAGAAAAAAAGAAAATATTAACCATACTTAACAATTTGCTTGATTTTTTCTATATTATTATTACCTCTTACATACAGCTCTATCCTAATCCTAAAAAGGATTTGCTTAGATAAACAAGCTGCCTTTGGTACCACAGGTGGCGTTGCCTCTGACTCCAGAGCAAAGGGATGAGCAGATGTCAGTACCTGAGGAGTGCTCAAAAGGCAATTCTTCATTTTGGAGAAGAGGAGCAAGAACATGGCATAGCAC
This sequence comes from Lagopus muta, assembly GCF_023343835.1. Classification (NCBI taxonomy): domain Eukaryota; kingdom Metazoa; phylum Chordata; class Aves; order Galliformes; family Phasianidae; genus Lagopus; species Lagopus muta. Next base: position 33,674,298 of record NC_064439.1, read on the forward strand.
AGTAGAGCCTTTCTTCTGCATTTTTCTGTAGGTTTCAGCTTCCCTTTCTAAACCCCCAAATGGCACAAGATGTTGCCACAGTGTGAGAGGTTGTTTGTGCAATCTGAGCCTGCAGCATGCACTGAATGGCCAATGGATGAGAAATGCTACAATGCTCACATTTCTGAGGATTGTGTTGCTTCTACATGTGATCTGACCTATTTGTAGGAAGTTTTGAGATACACACATTGAACAAAATGCCCTCAGAATGACTGCATAAGTCATATCTGGAGTTGCAAAGATGCACACCAAGAATACAGAAATATACAGGTGAGAAGGAACAAAGCTGGATGTAAAACTCAACAAGTTGAAGTAATTTGCCAATACTACATTGTGTTTGAAGCTCGAGTATGTTTCATCATTCCTTGCTTGCTACTCGCTGCTGCCACCACGTGTTACTGCAAGTTCTTCCTGAAGTGATAATGCCCCGTGAAACAGAAAGGTGCGCTGCTGTGGCTGGGAAGGACCTGAAAACTGGAAAGACACCGCCCAAGAAAAAAGCTGGGAAATAGGAAAGCCATTCCTTGGAAAGGTGGGCACTACTGGGAACAGTACAATAGACTTGAGAAGAACCCCCTGTAAGCAAAAGTGCTGGATCTAACATTGAGGAGTCGTGTTATTTGATCAAAGCAGACATTACGGGTATGCACTGGGAAGTGTCAGAATAGCGCAGCTATTTACACTGACATCCTCTCTCTCATCCATGCCTTCCTCTTTCACTTGGATCTTTTGTCATTCTTTTTGGAAACTGCAGATTTGTTGGGCTGTTTTCAAGTAGTGCTGGGACTGACTTTCCATTTCGTTGTGAGGTAGCTGCCTCAAAGTGGCCAGAAACACAATAACAAATAAATGTAGACAGCACTCAGGAAGCAGTTTCTTCCTAATTCTACTAATCTGGTAGTGTGCCTGTTCCCTAAGCAAAGAAAGTCAGTCTTCCAATTTGGGCTTGTTAAGACTAATTGTGGAAATTTTTATTGTCAGTACGCATGACTAATTAAGAGATTATTAACATTTGCCATATCTCCATGATACTAAATATGGGCAATTTGCACCAGTGTCATTATACACTGTATTAAAACAAATGAGGCTCTGGACCCGTCAGAACAGCAAATTCTTATAGGGCTAAACTTGCCACAGGACTACTAGAATCTCTGCTTTATTTATTTCCTTTTAGATAATAGTTTAAGAATGACATTTAAGTGACAATCTGTTGATAGCTAACCACCAGCTTACAGGATATCATTTCAATGGGCTGTCTTGATATGAAAGTAAAGGTTCATTCAGCAGTTTGCAGATTTATGGTCCTGCTCAGGAAACATGGAGCATATGCGTGATTTAGCTGCTCTCTTTTCTCTGAAAAGCAGAATTCTAGGTATAGATGTGGTGTTGCTAGTTCTCACTTTGTTTAATGTGTTATCAACATATTTTCCTGAGCCAAGGAAAGATTTCAGAGCATCAGCTTTCACTTAGCACACAAAAACAAGTTAGTTTCCAGCTTTGGTAACTGAGGGATTCCAAAGAATTTTCTTAGGATAATTCCAGCTCCAGTAATGTGGAAGATGTGTATTAAATCACACAACAGTTTGGCCACTTGTTTTCTCTAAGGGAATGTTTATACGTGTGACACCGCTGAAAGTTTGTCTGACATGAGTGGTCCTCTACACGCACATGCTTACCATCAAACATGTGCTTAGAGACCTTGTGGAGAAATGAGAGGGAGGTAATGCCAGAAGGGGCCTTGACAAAGATGTGAGAAAATGGGAAATACACAGATATGAGGCCAATTTTGCTTTGCATAGAATTTAACTTATTCAGGAATTACTTCCGCTTTTACACAATTTTATTTCCAGTGTGTACAAGGAAGTTTTTGAGAAAACAGAAACAATGCCTTCACAGCATTTTCACAGTAGTGCAAGGCAAGAGAACAAGAGAAAATAGACATGCCTTGAAAGATAAGAAGTTCTGACTAGATAAATGGAAACAGCATGAGGGCCATCAAGAATGGAAAGATGCTGCCCAAAGAAGGTATGCAATCTTTGTCCTCAGAGGTTTTCAGAAGCTTACTGGATGAAGCCCTGAGCACTGAGGTGTGTTGTGATAGCTGACTTTGGGAAAAGCCCTCCTGGAGTCCTTTGCCACCTGAGTTTCCCTGTGGTGGTATTTAGTCCATCAGCTGTGGGCTAAAATGACAGCAAAAGCAGACTTACATTCATCCATAAATTAATCCACTGTGGTTACAGAACCCAGAGATTGTGTACAACTTTAGCAATGTTAGAAAGTAACCATCATACATAAATGTCAAAACCAATATTTTAATCAAAAAAGCAGGTTGAAGTAGTTAGTGTACTACTGGAGTAGTAGTATTTTCAAGGGTTCATTTTCAAAGAAACATTTTAAAATGTGGACTCACATTTTTTGCAGTGGTGAAGAAACACTTCCATTTATGGGAGAGCAGAAGCTCTGTCATGATTTGATGTCAGTGTAAAGCTGACTACTGAAAAAAATACAGAAAGTACAAGGCCATTTCTGCAATTGGACTTTGGTCCCTGCAGTGGAATGAAGTTCATCATTTTGAGCCTAAAACTTTCCATTGCCAACCCTCCTTGATATGGCATACTTTTCATACATGTCCCAATTTGGAGCCTGCTAGCAGACATCAAGAAGTCTGTTCCAAGCTGTCTCCAATATTAAGTAATTAATATTCCATTTTCTTCTTCTGTTTTCACCCCATCATTAAATAGTTCTTTACAACATACTTTCCTATTACTTACGGCCCAACTACTGCCATTAGTGAAGCAAAAAGAGGAGAGCAAATACCAGAGGTGTCCCATCTTCAGAAAAATGAGACTCCTTGATTTCAGTTCTTCAGACCAGTGACAGTAAACCACTACTCTCAACTGATGGAGGTCATGCCTTTCTCTACTTAAGAGATAAGTTGGAGAATTAGTTCTTCAGTTCTGTGCTATTGTCTCTGACTCTTGGTTAAGGTTGTGTGTCATTACTATGATGCTATGATGACATATGTTATTTTGTGGTTGTCAGAGGTAAATGCTCGTGGCTTTTCATTCACTTCAAAGCTAATATGAGTGTCCTGAATGCTCTATGATCTATGACCAGCATTGCCTTGTTGGAGCTGTGACTACTGCACCTAACAGCAAACAGAGAAGAGAAATAAAATATATGTTTTGAAAGATGTGAAGGGATTCACATAAGTTTAGAATGATAAATAAAGGCAATGCTTCTTTAACATGTATGAGACTTTCCTACTGAGTACAAAAGGATCTACATCAGCTACCCCCAGGGAAAGTCTAAAAAATATTGTAAATGATGTAGGCAGTCATTAAATATGACCTTTGTTCTTGGCAGCAGCACAAGGAAAGCAAGAAATAATTAAGCAAGCGATTGTTGAAAGCACTACTGACCAATTTCAACACTGAGTTTGTTTTCTGCTGTGAGATATTTTTGCCTCGTTTCATTTCCCATGTTGAAAGCAAGACACCAATTTCATTTTAGTGTCTACAAATCTAGTTATGATAATTAGCGTTATACATTTAGAATTGGCATGAGTTATTTTCATAACATACTACAGCATCCAGCACTACTGTTTATCTTTTTATGTTTCTGGGTTATGAATTTTTAAGTAATTCTCTGGAAACTGCCAAGTAAGGAACAGTGTATTGCAGAGTTCTGGAAAAATGGCATAACGGGTCATAGATTCCTTCAAGGCATAATAAGTGAATAAGAAACTTCTTTTAGTTCTTTGCCCCTTTCTTTCATTGAGTAGAAGGCAAACAGTCTAACTGCTCAAATGGTTGCAGTGAGCATCAGACTACAAAACGCGCCAAGAAATCTTCCCCAAATGCCTAGGTACTTAGCTACCAAACTCCTCTCGATTGTCACAAAATAGGGCAGTTCAGTATGCAGACAATAGGAATTACTTTAAGGGGAAAACGTAAAAGGCTTAGTAGTTCTGGGGATCAGATAATCATAATAATAGAATTTTATAGGCAACTTTGTACAAGATTTGTTAAAATTCCAAAATTCCAAACCCTGTTCCAGTTCCCACCCATGTTCCAGTATAGAAGTCACAACATAAGCTGCTCACAAGGCTGTGTAGTAGGGGAGAGACTGTGGGCCTCCTCCCCTGTATCTCTCCAGGCCAAGGTTGGGCAGAACTTCCAACCATCACTTAGAATAGAAGAAAAGAAGAGGTGGTCAATAGATAACTTCTGAAGAATCTGCTGACAACAGAGAATGAACAGATCATCGAAAAGATGGAGTGCCACGAAACAAAGCAAGGAAGATGAACCAATAAGCTCACAACCTTTGACCCATGCAAAGAGGGACTCAAAAGGAACAAACCCTGGGAAAGACTGAGGGGAGGGGGGGAAAAGAGGATGAGTTCACCTGATATGAGATAATGGTTAAAATGAGATATATATCCGTAGAAGATCTGAGTTCAGGGCTCTCCCTGTGTGGTAGTAGCCCAGCATATGTGATGATGATGATTTGGATAAAGCAAGAACCTAAAGTACTTGTCAGACTGTCTGGCAGTCTTTAACACAGTACTTGGAGAATAATTGCAATCAAATTAAGCAACAGGTATAATTTCCATTCAAAATATGTCACAAGTTGAATAGAAATCTGCAGTGTCATAGAGTCATGAAAAAGCCATCCATTCTTTAGTACTGTGTGCACAGACCAAGAAGGGCATGGACCTGTTGGAGATAGAATGAGAGCAACAAATCCTATTGTGTTGTTTGCACAGCTTATAAGGACTGGGAGTAATCTTGTCAAACAAGGAGAAGTCTAGGGGGATTGAGATGCCTCTTGTATGTATGTAAATGGTTAGAGAAGAGGAATGAACTACTACTTATTGGAGTCCTCCTGTAAAGAGGGTGATAATTAAAGGACTTCAAAAGCAACAAGGAAGATTCAGGAGATATTAGGAGAAAAGAAGTTTAACAGTAGAGGCTAGTTGAGGACAAAATTGGGTGGCCTGGAGGAGCTGTGTGCTTAGCAGCACAGTGAAGCCTTAACATCTGCCAGCTGTGAGATAGGTCTGGCTCTGCCATGAAGAGAAAGGATAGAAAAGATGAGCTCCCATCTTGCCCTATTTGCTGTGGTTCTGTGATTCATCATGCTGGAAAGCCTTTCTGCAATTAGTGCAGCCAGCAACATTAATTCCAATATCAAAGCCATGCTATTAATGGGATACAGGAGTGCATGTGGACAGAAGTTCTGAGGAGTGGAGCATCCCATCCATCATTTTGTTCTTTTTTTTTTCTCATATATAGTACTGTACAGTGGCCTGACTTAAGAAATTTGTTAATTATCCAGAGCCCTGTTAGTGGAAAGCATCTGTTTTATTTTAATGGTTTGAAGGCTCAGCGCTGGAAGCTCAACAGTATCTTAATTTCTGTGCCTTAAAGGATTGCTGAGAGGTTAGTTTATGCCAATAAAATTAGGGCCTTTTTTTTAATGATAACATTAAGGGAACCATTTTTATAAACCTTTAAATAATGAATGATTTTTCCTCCATTATTTCACAGTATGTAGCCATAAATAACCTGTTGTTATGCTAGTCACATCATAAAATTAAGCCAATTAGGACCCAGTTAAATAACTGATGTAGTTTAATAGTCCATGTAACTAATGTGAGTGGTAAGCAAATAACTTTAATAGTAATAAATAGATCTAATACTAACACTGCATCATAATGAGACTAATTTTTAAAAACATGGATGAGGATTAGCTGTAAAAAAAAAAAGCAGTTTAGCATTGGCAGTGAATAAAACTTTCAATCCAGTCAAAGAATATGAGAGCAAGATTTTATATTACTAGATGTCTGTGTCATTTTAGAAAAAGGAACCAGTGTCTTACATTCAAAGAATGCTGTACCAGTATCCAAGCATGAATATAAACCAGTAGCAGCTGGAAGGGAATATTTAGGTGGATGTGCACATACTGATACAAACTTCCTTTGGTCCTTCAGCTGTAGGAAGACAATAACTTGAAATGACATCTAGTCCTGGGAATAGCTGCTCTAATGTTGCTGATATTCCCCTGGAGCCCAAGCTTCTTCACCAGAACTCTCTTTGTATATTCTCCTTGAAGAGAAGTCCTCTCCCTCTCTCACAGGAGTTCAGTTTCACATGCTTCCACTTTCCTGAATATATGCCTGTTCAAGAAAACTTCTATGTGTACTTCATCTAATTGAAAATAAAGATCTCTTGTCTTCCTTCCTACAGAGCACTTTAAATGCCACAGCCTTTATTTATAGAGATATGCATTTATTTATAGAGACAAAATCTGCTGATATAGTTTATGAGCCTCTGCCCTTCTCCTGGGAGAAACTGTCTCTGAGGATGCAACAAAGCACCTGAGCTGTGCCGCTCTAAGGTATAGACACAGATGGTGATCAAATGACAATGCAGAAAGAGCACTTCCCAATGTTCCCCAAAGCTGCACAGCCCTACACCTATAGTCCCATGCCCAAGGATGGGGCATCCTTTCTGGGTTGCTCTTCCCAAGAGATCTGGCCCATCCCTTCTGTGCACTGCCATGACCTGTGTTTGGTCTGCCTCTCCCTGTTCCTGCCTGACTGTGGGGCTGGACTCAGTACATCCCACCTTTCTGCATTTTTTTACTTCATGCCATGCCAACACTTTTCTGCAAATGCTTGGTATTGGCACATCATTCTTCCTTTGGCGTGTTGAAAGCTGCTAGCCTTGTGGAAGACGTCAGCTGAGAACACAAGATCATCTGACAGAATGCACTTTTAAATCCATTAATCCTCTGCCATTAGTAGGATTGTTACTTCATCTCATGTTTATCATCTCATTCTTGAAAGACGGTCTGGAAGCACTTGATGTTTTTACAGCTCATCTCTAAGATTATTTTTTTTTTACCTTACTCACCAGCTATTCAATTCTGCTACTTGTAGTGCAAGAAAAGGGCCCTTGTCACAGTTTCCCAAAGGATAAGTGTAAGAATAGAAGTTAGATGTCAAAGGGTGTTCACCTCTAGCTGCTTAAGGGAGCAAGCAGGGTTTATTCTCTTACTAAATGGGGTTTTTTGATTCTCAAGTTAATGGTAAGACCATCAGATCCTGTTGTTCATCAGTAGCTTTAATAAGAAACAAAATCAATCTAGGTGAGGCCATTTCTGTTATTCTATGTTGGTGTAAAGTAATGTCTTGTATGTTGAAATATCTCTCATTTCATTTCTAGAGGACTTTAATGCCTTTGCCTCAATGTAAAACATATTTCATTCTCTGGATACCTGAGTAATTATGTCCTTGTAGACTAATGCAGGATGATCATACACTTTAAAAAAAAAAAAATCAAAGATAACAAATAAGGAAGGATAATTCAAGCTAAATTTTTTGTTTCTTACTACTCTGGCATCATTCCTGCTACTTTTTTCTGTTCATCTTAAGTGAAATCATATCTTAGGCCAATTCTTTCATTAAAGTAGTGCTCTAATTTAGGTTTACCATGTGACTTAGAAGACATTTTATTTGTGTAATTCTGCAACATGGTTTCCCTAGAGTCATTACTGTGTTGGGAATCAATAAGAAGAAAGAACACTAAGGCTCTTTCTAATTCATCTTGTACATATTCATAAGCAATCTAGCTCCAAATAAGCTCTAAATAATAAAACGCATGGCCTTACAATGTACTGCAAAGTTTTTTTTGCTATCCTAACTCACTCTGACTGATTTTGCAAACAGATGCTCTACATACTGTTCTTAATTAAATACCAAGACCCAGATTTGAATGTTGGCCCATGCCAACAGAAGATAGCACAAACTTTGGCACCAGACCAAGACCTTTCTTTAAAGAAAGATGCACACACAAAATGAGGAGAACAGAAAAGGAGAAGGAACTGCTAATAAATGATGGAAGAAGAGGTGGAAACTTGGTTTTGCAAGCTGCGTTTCTCCCTGGCTTCCTTCCCTAACTCACTGGTCAGGTTATTTCTTTGGATTAATTGGATACCTTGGACTTAAAGTCATTGGTAGCCTGGGGCTCAGCAGCTAACAGAGCTGGAAAGCTTTCAAGGCTGTATGTTCTCCCAGTCAGTTTCAGACTCTTAACCTCTCCAAGGTCTATTACCTACATTCCAACATACAAATTTTAGTGAACTGATTAATAGCCAGTGTTTTTGTTTAAAAGTCATAGTGATAACACTGTCCTTGTGTCATTGTGAAGTAGCGTTTGATTTATTTTTATCTTTGCTATCTTTTATGCATAACTTTGCAGGACAAACATTCAAACTTTTGTTTATTTGATCCAAATCAAGGCCCCTCAGTCTATCATCTGCCTTTTCTTACCATGTGTAGACACAATTTTTGGTGCTCCTTCTCCCTTCTGTAGTTTTAGAGGAAAGTTCCAGGAGCCAGCATGAAGATCTTGCTAGTTAGAGCCAAAGCACAGCATTTTCAAATCACAAAAAAGCATTTTACTTGGTATCTTTCTCCTCTGACAGCCCCTGGTGCTGCCTCTCTTGTGATTGCTTCACCTCTGTATCACCTCTGAATCTGTTCTTTTCCCCAGTTTCATCTTTTCCATTGAGTCATCCTCATTTCACAATTTTCTTTCTGTTTATCAGATTTGCTTCTCATTCAATGCTTCACAAGTGAGAGACGAATATCTGTGGAGTGACTATCCTAATTTTTACCATCATTCCAGTGAGTTTCATTGCCTATGCTTTCCCTACCCCACATATGTCTCATCTTCAAGCAGCGCAGTATGGAGACTGACCACAAATTTTTGTTTGCACACGGATGCCTCATTCATATTTGGCCTGCAGTCAGTATTAGAATGAGCATGCTTAGCACTGACACATAGAATCAAACTAAGCAGGACTGGAACCATACAGTTTCAAGATATTCTAAAGAAAAAGAACTTGTATTCTAATCTCAATCTTATTTTTTTAATTCCTTAGTTTCAGGCACTGGAAAAAAAATCTTCAGTGGCTTTATTTCACCAATCTGCTTTTTGCTATCCCCAAGTGTAGTTTAAGGTTCATGATGTTCATGGATAAAGATGTCTGGTTTTTATGGAGAACTGAATGCTTTGCACAGGCATAAACAATGATATTCAGCAACTGGAGATGCTCAGTCAGGTATTTTCTTACTGCAAAATGTGCACTGATTGAGACTCCTTGAACAAGAATGGCCACAACAGGCTCACAGGCCATTCCTGCCTTCTCCACGCTATATCTATTGTGTAGAAATACCAAGAGAAAATAATAAGCACAGCATGGAGTTGGTAACCCCTCTTCTCCCAGATCTCAAGCATTTTGAGCATTGTCCAAGTCCATCTGTTCTACACTATGCTACTTCTCTGCAATGAAAGAGAACCAGAGGTCTTTGACTGGGAGGCAAAGCAGAGTACAATGATTCTCTTACCGTATCTTCACAATAACCTTATCTGAGTGCAGGTTATTCTTGGCATGCTAGTGGAGTTGCACCTTGGCTGTGTATTCAGCAATGTTCAGATCTAGCTCACTTTCCACAAAAAAACTCCTGAGCATCAGACTGCAACCATAGTTAAGGAATGGAGAAGATCCCTGATTAGAAGACTTTTGACAGCAAACACACAAACAAATGTCTAGATCTCATAAATAATGTGGTTTGGTTTTGTGTGAGTGTGTGTGTCTACCTGCAAAAACAGAAAACTGGGTGACAAAAATGGATCACAGGAAAAAAAAAAGTTAAAACTAATTATATCCTTCTATCTAAACTTCCTTTCAACAGAAAAATAAAAATAAAAATTGTGTTGATATGTAGCTTATTACTTCCATTCCTGTCAAGCATGACAATACCGTCCCAGTCAACAAACTTTTATGCATGTCCTACTTCATGGTATCTTATCAGCAATAAATTGCATTCCTAATGGGTGCATAAAGAGATTTCAACATGCCAGAACCAGGACTAGTATTTACAAGTCTACTCAGTGGACAAGCAAAATGAAAAGGATTATTACAAACTACTTTGAAGAGCCAGCTATGTAATAATTAATTTTAAAATTGTGAGGGGTTTTTGTATGCACCTTGACAAAAATAAAGTTGTTGCAAAAATAAAGTTGCAGAGTGCAATGTATCCCTTTCTTCCTTTTAAGTATAAAAAAAATTAGATGAACTTTTTTTTTTTCCTTTTTATGCAGAAGTTAAGAAAATATTCATTGCATCAAAAGCCACAAGAGCCACAAGAACAAGCAACATGATTGACAGAAGGCTTTAAAAGAATGGTGACTTTTTTGGCTAAAGCAATCATAAGATCACAGTGCAGTAGAAATGGCTTTGGAAGAAAGTTGAAACCATGCTGAACCCTCTTATTTAACTGCAAAAACATGTTACTCATGTGGCAACAATTCTGACATTGCCTTGAACTGTTCTATAGAACTGTCCGCAATTCATTTTGGATAAGAAAAGTAAAATATGATTCATCTAGTGTGCTCTGTTCCCCAAATATATGTGTGCTATCCAATTGGATTTTACAATGCAACATATAGAAGATTGAATCCCAGTGAGATAGTCTCATGAATTTATCACTTAGGGCTACAGATACAGTATGCTGTGCCAATTATCAGTTTTCAAGAATAAGGTCTCTCTGCTTCAGAGAACCACGGTCACGACAATGCATCAACTATACGATGACATTACACACTTTTATAGGCACAATTAAAGGGACTGAATGAGTTTGCTGAGTATGTTCTCTGTATGGGGTAATGCTTAACTGTAATAATTAAATATTGAATGATGCATGCGAGTTGTGTCACATGACCTGATTAGTCAGAAATAGTGTTTCCACTCTTTGGAATGAGATTGCTATCAGTTGCAACAAAACAAGCAAGACTCTACTTGATGTGAACTGTGTGCTGCTAATATGGTTGAGACTTTGAACTTGTATATAAAACATTTGAGAGGCTTAATTCTAAGGAGCTGAAATGGAGGTAGAGCAAACAGTTTCAGAACCTGATTGAAATGACAGGAATGGAGGTATGATTAATGAAATGGTTTTAGAAGAGTCACTAGCAAAACTGTTTCTCAAGGAAAAAAGTTGTGCTGGTTTTGCCTATGCCCTAAAGCACGGTAATTTCAGTCTGATTTCTCAGTCCTCCATCTGAATTGATTTCTCTAAGGCATATTCTTCTATCTGGAATTTGCTGGACTCAAATTTGTTTGATCATGTGACTGTGTTTGTCACAGAGAGACTCCTTTGCCATCTTCTGTTTATGTTTCTTCTTGCCTTGCAGAGAGGTCAGGACAGTTTAAAGATCTGGGCAATCACCAATTCATGAAATTTAACAAGAGTAAATGTCAGATTCTGCACCTGGGAAAGGGCAATCCTGGCTGTGCATACAGACTGGGGGGTGAGATGCTTGAGAGCAGCCCTGCTGAAAGAGATCTGGGGGTCAAGAGTACGTTGAACATGAGTCAACATTGTGTCTAAGCACCAGGAAGGCCAACTGTATCCAAGAGTGCATCAAGCCCATGCAGCCAGTGGGCGAGGGAAAGGATCATCCTACTCTACACTGCACTAATGTGGCCTCACCTTGAGTACTGTGTGCATTTCTGGGTGTCACAGTACATAAAAGACATGAAACTATTAGAGAGTGCCCAAAGGACTACAAAGATGGGGAAGATTCTAGAAGGGAAGATGTATGAGGAGCAGCTGAGGCGCCTCAGTTTGCTCAGCCCAGAGCACAGGAGCTGAGGGGAGGCCTCATGGCAGCTGCAGCTCTCATAGGGAGTGGAAGGCAACGCTGAGCCCTGCTGTCTGACAGCAACAGGGCCCAAGGGAACGGCGTGGGGCTGTGTCAGGGGAGGGGCAGGTTGGGTGTTAGGAGAAGGTCCTTCACCAGAAGGTGGTAGGCGTGGAACTGGCTGCCCAGGGCAGTGGTCATGGCACCGAGCTGATGGAGTTCAAGAAGCATCTGGACAGTGCTCTCAGACATATGGTCTGATTTTTGGGTGGTCCTTTGTAGAGCCAGAAGTTGGACTTGATGATCTTTATGGGTCCCTTCCAACTTGGGATAATCTATCATTCTATGATTCATCTGTGCATAGCAGTTACCAGAAGCTCAAGCCTATCTCCTGTCCCAGTCCTGCCTGCACGTGGAGGCCCCATGCTGCTCCTCACACTCAGGCTGTGGTCCTTCCAGTTTGCCCTTTCTCTAATTCCAGGGAAACAGTTATTCCTTGGAGGAGGCATGTCCTTCAATCCTCATTCCTTCCTATTGTGCAGGGAGCCTGGCAATAGCAAACATGGTAAAACACTGATTCTACCTAGAAGACACCTCACATCTGCTCCTTTGCTTACACTTTTCTCCTCGTCTGAGGATCTTCCAACAAGTTACTTAAGAGGCAGAATGAATCCTGTTTCTTCATGTTAAACCTCTTTCCTGTTATTTCAATACAGCTTCTCTGTTTAGTGCAAAAACTTTCATGACACAGAGGTCTCTGTCTCTGGGGTTTGGCTGCCCTGTCACCCTTCCTTCTGTCTCAGTCAGTCTTTCTGATCTGGGGAGGTTCAAGTACCTTCTCATCCCAAAGGCCCTATCTAACCATAGCTATCTGTGGGTCAACAAGTCCTTTCACATGCATTACTGGTGCCTATGTGAGTATTTTGTGGAAGCTTTGCTGTACAATTGCTTTGTCATATTCTTACTGAGGTCTGTGCTATTGCTAACAGTCAGAAAGAAGACACAGGGCCAGGTGGGTCTTTGCCTGATCATCAGACAGTATTTTTATTTTGTATGTCTTGTAGGCCTGTACTTACAAGTGTTAATTACTCCCAGAAAGCTCTTGGATGGACTGGGAAAGCAAAAAGAAGCTTCAAAGATGTCTCCCAGTTAAAAGCTTGAATGGCAGCACTGTTGGTTATGCTGTCAACAGTGACAAAGCAGAAAGGACCAGAGAAGATTTTGAAAGAAAATCCTCCTTTTGTTTAGTCATCTTAAACTAGAAAGTAGTTCAGGATCATTCTCTAGCAACAGTTTCTGTTTTTCTGCATTCTGTTATTGAGATCATATAATTGTGAGAGATGCTTCTAGTTAAAAATTTGAGCTAAGCCAGAAATTAACCCCAGAAATTACAAGGGGATTTACGGACTTTGCACCTGCCCCTCCCTTCTTATATCCCTCAGACAAATTCAGACAGAAATACTAGAAACATGCTTATCCAGCAAGCAGAGATACAGAGATGAATACGTTCTGAGCACAAACAAGCACTTTGTTCAACATTAACAGGATGAAACACGGCGCTGTTAAGAGGAGCCTTTGTTGCAAGGATCAGACGTGGCGGATTCTGCAAGCCTGGCAGCCCTGGCGGCATAGCTCTGCTGGTTTAATTATCAGTGCTGCTCACAGGGTGGAGGGAGCCTTTGCAGTAGTGGGAGAGCCACAGATCGATCTCCTGGCTGGTCCCAAACCGGCCCAGCTCAAATGCTTTGTCAGGTGGGTGCTAGCTGACATCCCTTGCTACTGCTCTGGTGGGGAAAGCAAATCTAATGAGCAATGACTCGCAAAGCCTATTTATAATGCCAATGACAGGGCATTTGGCACTGTCTTCTGATGTACCTTTTGTATATAAAATATCTGATATACATATGTGATCTGGCTTTGCTTTGCACGGATATGTGCAAACTCATGCGACTCATCAGATGTTCCTAGCACTCATACAAAGAAATTCACTCGAGGAAGACAGCTTTGGGTCATGAGCTCAGGTCCCATTTTCATATCTCAGTTTGCCCAAGTTGAGGAGGAAAACTGTAAATCAGTGTTGATTGAGCCTGGACCAGCTTGGTGCCAATGGCTTTGCTGTCAGCTGGGGTTGCTTGAATTCATGGGGTTTTAAAGCATTTGGGTAAGTTTGGTTTTCTGTGCAGGGAATGTATGCACTTGGTGTTTTACCTGAGGACAGAAGAAGTGATCTGTATATCACTGAGAGACAACTTGTTATGAGCAAACTTGCTTGATTGCTTCTGTGCACTTGAGGCTGTTGTTGTTTTAAATTACTTTTATTTCAGAAGCACCTCAAAGACCCTACTACAAAGAGGGCATGATTTTCCTAGCAATATAACATGCAAAACAGCACCTTCCCCAAACAGGTGATGGTCTCAGTGTGACTTGGAGACTAAGATACAAGGGAGCAAAAGCACAATGCAACAGAACACTTGCTCACGGCATCCATTAATTGATAGGCAAGCAGGGGCAGAATGCCAGATTTCCTGATACAGCGGCACATTCCTACTTTTCCAGTCTCCCCAGTTAGTACGTCTGCCTTTGTCTTTATACTGTGAGGGCAGTTTACAGAAATCCATTATTATCTGATCAATCTTACATTTCTTGATGCAGCCACTGCCCTTGCTAACACAGCGCCTGCCCTCCTGCTCTGCAGGCTTTGGAGCTGTGTTCCCAGAAGCACCCCTGAGCGTGGGTGACAAGTCAGGAATTTGTCCTAGCAGATGGGGTACAGGGAAGGCAGACCTCAAGTACATGCAAGCTGCCTTGTTGAAACACGTATCAGATTGACCCTGCTCACTGCCAGGACATCACCTCACCAAGGCCAATCCAGAACTACCAGGAAAGAGAAGGCACAGAGCCAGCTCTGAACTAGTAAAATTCTACAACCTCTCCAGATTGCTGGCTTGAGTGAATGCAATTAAAAAGATGATGACTATATCTAAAGAAGAATCTGGGATAATTTTGCAGTGAAAATTTCCTTCTTTGCTGAATCCAAGTGGGGGAAAGAGGAAGTGTATGCTATGGGCAACAATTCTCATTAACAACAACTCTACTGCCTTTTTCCACAAAATTTTGACCACAAAAAGCAAGAAGTGCCAGACACTTCAAAAATACTCCCTGTACTTCTTAAGGAAGTGCTCAAAATACAGTGGTGATGGACAGCATTACAGAATATCCAGGATTACATTATGGAATGAACTACTTTTAAATGTGGAATCACCATGTGAACTGGCAATCACATCCCATTCAACATGCTGTTATTTATCTATCACCAGAACCACACATGGTGCTAAACAGACAAAGGAAAAATTAACCCCCCCCCCCGAGTATGAGTTTGATCATCATAATAAGACATAATCAGATTGGAAGATATTTTTTCAATTATTTTTGTTGCATTGTGCTGTTACACATTTGCTGTAAAATGCCAATTTTTGAAAAACGAAAGATTTTGCAGGAAAAGATTAACTAATATGAATTTCTCATTCAACTGTGTTGAGAGCAAATGTCAATACAAAGAAGTGCTTTAGCTGTGTTCTAAAAGAAAACATTTATATGCTACACTAGCTTTTTGCTTTTACGTGTGAGTCAACCTGTATTAAAATTACACCACTGGTTTTTATTGGAGTGATCACAAGGGAGTGTCTTGATAATTTATCTTACATTAAACTGTAAGGATTTATATTTTCCCCCATGCTTTTGTGTAAAACATGTTCTGTAATGTGCTTGTTACTTGAATTTTTTTGATAGTGTGATACAGTGGGGTATGAAACCACATCAAGAATGGGGGTCAGGCTGGTGCTTGGCAGTGAAAAAGAATCACACATGCTTAGAAACGCAGGCAGGTTAGAGGAGGCACAGGTTCAGAGTGATCCAAGCAGAGCAGCAGCATAAGAAACGTTTCAGTTTCTTGTGGAAGTAGACCAAAGCAGCCCCAGGGCCAGGTGAATTGACAGGGCCTGGAGGGAGGCAGGCGGTGGGGGGGGGAGCACAGTGTGATGCAGAGCGCATGGATGAGAAGATGGCTGAGCCCAGAAAGGATGTGCTACAGGGAAATGTCAGCATGAATATTTCATATGTTGACCCTTTTTGTAGTTTCGAAGTCTTAAAAGGCAGTGACTGTAACTGATATTAGACTCTAGGTAGATAATTCTTAAACCAGAAGACTGACATATATTACCCAAAAAGTGCAGCTCTTGGCTATGTTCTGCAAGGTAACATACACTGCCACATGGATTCACTGAAGAAGTACCGTCATTATCTGCCAGAATCTTAATTTCCTGTGGAATAACAGCCACATGCTTTTTTCTTTCTAGCTAACATTGCAGCTTCATAAGAGGGCACGGGAATGTATAAGACTCCGTAGATGCAGGTTGAAACCAGACGAGTTCAGACTACAAATTAGGTGAAAGCATTTTTGCCTATCAGTGAGGGTAAGTAAACATTAACAAGGGCTGAAGTGGATTTTCCACTATTGGAAAGCTTAACATTATAATTGGTTGATTTTCTAGCACCAAACATCGGTAACAAATTTTGCACAAGAATTAGGAGAGAAGCATTATTTGCTCTGTGCCTTGTACGAGACCAGGCCAGTCTTTTCTGACCCAGGTTGTTGATTACCCTACAGCAAACTCTCCTGCCCTCAATAAGGAGAAATTAGTGAACTGAAACCTAACTGCATATGCCCCAGGTTCCAGCAAAACCCTTTTATACTAAAAGCTATTTCCCCGGCTATACTTTGTATATAATAGCATGCAAGATATAGGATATCCATTGGAGCCTTTTACATTATATACTCTCTGGTAATTGATGCAGTGTCTAATGGATTCATCTAGTGTAGGAGTGAAAACAATACATTCTGTGAAAAGGTTTATGCTCAGACCCTAGAACAGGTTAGTATAGCTTCCTTTCCATCTCCTGAGATCACACTCCCTGCTGGCTTTTCCTGTGAAAACTCTTAAGCAGAGCTCCCGTCTGCCTACAAGGCTTTGTGGAGGGGCCAGGACCTCCTGTTTCCGGATTCAAGGACTGGGGCTCTTGTTGCTCTCACCTTCTTCTAGCTGACCTAGAAAAGGAATTTGCCACCTCTGCCATGCAGGGCTATCTTGTTGATCATGAGCAAGACTGTGTGCTCTCCTCATCCTTAGGCCAGATTGGATTGGGCCCTGGGCAACTCGATGAAATGGATGGCAACCCTGTCCATGGCAGGGAAGTTGGAACTGAATGGTCTTTAACGTCACTTCGAACTCAAACTATTATATGATTCTATGATTACGTGATTCTATGATTCTACAATTGTCATCCACCCTGGGGGACTTTAAGGGCAGCACAGAAACAAAGCATTAAAGGACCTGGAGATGCTTATTGCTGAAAGAAAAGCAGTTATTGAAATGCTTTGCTGGATCAAAGCCTTTGGACTCTTTCAACAAATAGTCAGATATCACTGTGTCATGTGGCTCTTGACAGCAACCTGTACAGCCTGTTTCTCTTAAGAGCTATAATAAGAAAGTCATTGTGTATCAAGTAGAAGATGAAAGAATAAATCTCAAAGTTTACCTTTTCTTTGCTTTAATTTCTTCTGTTGTCATCAAAGGGATAACAAGTTGTTCTTAGGGAATTTAAATATTAATATGGGCTAAAATGCAGGTGAAACCAACAACAAGGAAAACATTTTACTAATCTATAAACTAGACAGAGCAATCTACCAACTGGGAATAATGCTAAGTAGGCACTTTAAGTTACTGTGCGGAATGGGTTTGATCAATTCACTCCAAGCCACATTAGTCGCATAAAAGCTGAGAGTAGCTTTTTCTCCCAAGGGTTTCCTTTGAGGGATATTCCTCTCAGAATGCAGTATCACAGAGGCAATTAAGGATGATAATGTTTTTTGCATATACTAAGCAACTGACTAGTCAACATTGATCAAGATATACTTTTGTCATTTTTTAAAATGCTCTTCCAGGTTCACAGTATAGTTGCTGTCTGAGATGACAGAAGCAGTAATGAGTAGTTAATATTATCATACCGTGACTCTGGGAAGTATTTCAGACAAGCAAATACCTTCCAGGAACTAGCAGGAAAAATTGTGTTCTCATTAATAGTGTGTGTGTGCTCTTGGCCAGGTGGAAAAGAATATGCTTGGAAATATTATGGATTTTTCTAGCATCACTGGCACATTCTCATTCTTCCCTCCCAGATAAATTGGCACTAATGCTCCCCGTCTTGATGACTACAAGCTCATTACAGATGCTGCTTTGCTTGTACATCATTGCTGTCCCACAAGCATGTAATGTATTGCCTAGAAAGGATTTCTGGATATTTTCCCTGATATGAAGTCGCAGAGGCTTATATTTAGTCCCTTGCCTGATGACAACCCTACCTGCATATATTCTCTCTCTCTGTGTTTCTCACAAACAGATGTACACAGGCTTGACTTTGAACTCCGACACTTATCTCATGACATAAATTCCTTCAATTAACCGACACAATGCATTAGTGTAATCATTAGTCCTAGCCTGCATTCTCTTTTGGAATAGCTAAGCAGAGTTGTAGTAATGTTGTCATGATGCATACTGTATACAAAATTTGAAACTAGGCTCTAAAGTGTTATTGGTGAAGGACTTGGTATGATAATGTCCTTGCTTCAGGGTTATTTACATAAAAAGCTGTCTTATCTTTGTAAGAAACCTACTTGCCTTTATGCTTCCAGCATAAGGACACTGTGCATTACCTTTTCCTTTGAAGGATCATCGTGCCTTTTCTTTATAAATTTTCTGCCCATTAGGACAACTTAAGCCTTAAAACAAGTGAAAGGATACATTCAATGGTGCCCTTGAAAGTGCAGGGCCATAAAATGGAAAAAGAAAATCCAGCATGATTAGAAGCAGCTCAGTTCTGGGCTTATTTGCGTATTTTAGACTTTTCTATCCTTTAAAAACAAAATAGCCATGTGATCCAATGTTAACAACGGCTTGACAAATCCATGGTAGCACCCAGAAATATGCAGTCCAGAGGAGTGCAATACTCCCATCATGATCCTAACAACAAAGTTCAACTTAGCCAAGAGAATTTTTTTCCTCATGAAGTATGAGGGGACGCAGAAGGATCTGGGAATGTGACCAAGCACCATGGAATCACAAAGCAGAACTTCCACCACCAATATTCCTCATTGATCAGTTCTAAATGGTCTGTGCTAAGTACTATGCTAACTCCCAGGACCTGAGTGCCCAAACAACTCCTGGGTTGTGGCAGGAGCAGAGCATACACCAGCCTTGTAGCTTTGTTGACAGGGAGCTAGGATATCATTCTTCACAGTTACTGGAGCAAGGATTCTTAGAGCAGCAGAGTTTGTGTCTCCTGTCCTAACTCTTTGCAAGGGCAGTCTGAATCCTCATTAGGACCGTCACTCTTGCAAGGATCTCTGTTGCAGAAGAAGGAGACACCATTAACTAAATGAGCACTCACTGATGGATGGTACTGAATTACAGTAGTTTTATCACTGAAATCATAGAATCATTGAATGGCATGGGTTAGAAGCGACCTTAAAGATCACCTAGTTCCAATCTGCTAATGATGTTTTATAAGAAGTTCACAACAGTCTCAAACAATCCAGCATTGTTTTTAGCATGGAGAGTGCAGTGGTGCTGCTTAGTAGGAGTTGCTTATTCCAGACATGAGGTATTCATGCCCCTAGCAATAATTAACATACCCTCAAGAAAGTGCTGGGGGCTGGGAGCCTTCCCACTGCTCTGTGATAATAGCCTTAGTCACACTTTACAGTACTGTGCTACTTCCACACATTTACCCATAGCGAATCACTTGTTTCTAGGGTGATTCACAGCCACGGCTGCTTCCCATCTTCTTGGGGGTTTTCTGCAATGTGAGGCTTCCCACAGGTTCAGTGACACTTCTGCCACGGGTCTGTCCTTGGCTTTCAGCCTGCACTTCTCTGCTGGCCAGAGTGGTGCGAGGGTGGCAAAGAGAGCAGATTGGCCTGGCCCCGCGGAATGTCATGTTTCACCAATGGATGCTGTCAGAGAGGAAACAGCAGGTCAGTGCCTTGGCAAAGCTAATTAGCACAGCCACGTCAGCTGCACTGCGGTGGGTGGCACATTGCCAGCTGATGCCAACCCAGGATCCCGTTCTCTCTATCTAGGAAAAGCAGAGTGCATCTGGGCTGGAACAATGCTTGGGAAGGGATTACCAAAAGTGAAAGGAGCACCGGGTTTTTGCTCACTTTTCTTCATGCGAGCTGTTTCCCATATGCTGAGGCAGGGCAAGCTGGACTTTGTGGATGCTTTTTTGGCTCTCACAGGATTGCAAACTGTTGTAAGCATGATTTTCTTATTAAGATCAGAAGAAGCTGTGAAAAGCTTCCCAAACACGCTGTATTTCTATTACACAGGGGACTCCATCCCATCCCTTTCATTTTTTGGTGATGGGAGCAGTAAAAGCAGAATTTGCCACCCTGCATCACCTCATTCCCCTGTCACTTGGGGTCCCCAGGGGGGAAGTGATGCTGTAGCAGCTGTTCTGCACCAGGGGTGCACAGTGAGGGTTTGCTGTGTGGGCTCTCCTGCTGTGATCCACTGTGATCTACAACTGCAAATTGCTGAATACCAAGTGCATGTTGAGTGCTGACAGAAGCATCATAACACATTGCAAGTGTTTCCATCCTCAGCAAAAACAAAACATCAGGTGGCAGGAGGCTGCTCTCTGATCCACAGTGCCGTGGGACAGGCCATGCAGGCCCTCCCAGACACTCCAATGGCATTCAGGATACCAAGGAAATAGCATCTCACGAAACCTTCCTCTCAGAGTCTCCCTCTCAGAGTGGTGTTTTTTTGTTTTGGTTTGGTTTGGTTTGTTTTTTTGCTGCTTAAGCCTTAAATAAAATGCCCAGCTAGTTGGAGCATGTTGCTTCAGGCACAGCTTCATTTTCTGTGGTTTTGACAGAGCTCAGGCAGAATTTTTCTAGCTTTCATGGATTGTGGCTAAACTTCTTGCATAGTTTGTCTTCCAGCAGTTCCCAGATGTCTCATCTGGCACCTCCCCGACATAAATTTCTGGGGAAGAAAGATGTAAAAAAACATGTCAGTTATCTGGCTGGAATTTTTTTCTTGCTGTAGTGCTGTAACAGTGTCGATAAATACTGAGGAAAACTGGCATCAGCTCCAATTTTCTCTCCAAGTGCCAGGACAGGTCCAGTACTGATTCCCTGGTGTTCTGCAGTCTTTGTTAATAGGTACTCTCAATGTTTTTGTGCATTGCTCTGGCCTACTCCTTTTTACACCCATTTTTCCTCCAAGCCCTTGAAGGTTTCCCAGAAGCTACATTTGCTTCTGTGCTGCTGGCAGCCACTGCACGGACAATCACATTTGAACAGCAGGTTTCTGGGAAATGCTTCTTATTCACAGATCCAGTTGCCAAATGCTGTTTGTTTTATTAATTGTGAGAAATTGTCTTGATCATTTGCCCAGATCTGTTTAGTACTTAAACTGTGAAATTGATTTGAATAAGATTTAAGGGATGCATAATATAACTCATCATACGTCCCCAAATATATCTGATTCCTGGACAAGGTAAATCCAGCCAATGTGTAGCTAATATTTAGCTTGATATACAGACATTGCATTTATGAACAAGAGTACAAAGTGTCTATAGCCTTTACAGATTCAGCTAAGAAGCAAACTGTTAACTTGAACAGGTTGAAACCTTTGGTAGATCAGCTGGAGGGATCCATATCACACTGGCACACGTTTGAATTGGTCTTGTGCCTCCGTGCATTTGATCCTAGTGGTATCTGAGGTTTTCTGCAAGACTCGTTCCACCTTTCATCTTCCCATGTTAATCAAAGTGGCTTCTCTGGGTTGCCCACGTGCAGAGATCATAGAATCATAGAATTTTTAAGGTTGGAAAAGACCACAAAGATCATCTACTCCCACCATCAACCCATCACCCATGCCCACTAAATCATGTTCCTCCGTGTCAATGCTTGGTGCCCCATGTCAACCAAGGACCCGAAAGGACTGCTTAAGAAACACAGAGTTGTCCCATGGTTTTTGGTCAAACATTTTTCTCCTCGCTTTCTTTACTCAAATACTTGGACCTTGAGCTGCTGAGGTTAGCGATTGCCCTCTGCTCCACTTGGGGCACTGCCCATCATAATCCAGTCTTGACGTCTGACTCATTCCCTGCCATCTAGACACTCACCTGTTGTAACAGTTTTCTTAGAAAAGAGGCTGCATTTCCATGCTGCCCACTTGAGAAGCTGAAGCTGTCTTTTAAAGTAGTTCTGAATGAGAGATGCTGACAAAGACTGCACTTGTTACATGGTGCAACTGAGAGGGCTTAGTCAGAGGAAGGCACTCAACTACAATCTTAACTATTTTTGGTTATTTCTGTAGTCTTTGTGTTTGCAGGCTCTCCACAGTTTACTTTAGTTTATATGTGCTTCTTCCACAAATACGATTAGCAGGAACACATCTTTTTTGGAACTGGTAAGCTGGCTGCTGCAGGAAGGCAGCAGATGCATATGGGTATTTTTTTACTGGTGGCTTTTGAAGTGATTGATTAGTTTTCTCAAGACTGCCTCAAAGAGTATCAGTCTCACTATTAATGATTTGATTTCAAGGTGAGCTCATGGGTATGGCAAGTCCCCAGCACAGTAATTACTTGGGATGTTTAGAAGCAATGAGAACTCCTGGAAAATTTGATAGAGTGCTCATTATATCAGGAAGGTTTTTAATGATTACTTTCTGTTCAGAGATGGAGGAACAAAATAAAGTAGATGTTCCACATATATCCTGAGCGCTCATGAATTAAAATTCCTTGCATGAGGATGGTTGCTCATGGTTGCTCTAATAAGTATCTCAACCCTCACAGGAGATCTGGCTCAGAGTCAGACAAGGGCTGGCACTTCTGTTGTGGCACTGCCTGGGTTCTCTCTGCCTCTGCTGCCAGAGACTCAGTTTCCCTCTCTTCATCTCTCAACTCCAACAGATCATCAGTTTTTTTTTTTTTTTTTTTTAACAGTCTCCCTTTTCAACCCTTCAATCAAAAACTTTCTTTTTTTTCCCCCAATCTTCCTGGTTGAGCATTATATCTTTCTGCATTATACACAGCCTCAGTGTACAGTGTACCCTTGTTCATGGCGTAGTGGATGTATTTCCAGGATAAAAGGCAAGATGATCTTCTTACTCCAGATGAATATGATTTGTTATGGACTCCTTTAAAGTAAACCAACCCTTTTCCCACAAAGAACATAAAACCTAGGATATTTCTGTGGCTCTTTTTATGGTTTCAGGTTTTTTTGCTGCTAAATTGAGTTGAGAATACAAGTGCACGGAAACTTAGCTAATAAAGTCCAAATCAGATTCCTGTCATCTAAATGGAACAGTTTATATGATAGCATGCCAGGAATTGAGCCAGGACTTCCATATATGTTTTGAACTGAAATGAATGTATTCCAGTAATAGTATGGAAGGTAAACCACAGAGGTGTTGGGATGTGATGAATTTATTATGATATGACGTGTACTTTTAATATGAAAATAATCTCTAAGATTTGTGAAGTTTAACACATTCTTGGATTATAAAAATAAATTATTCATAAATAATTTTGCTTAAAAATTTGACACTTCATAAAGCATAATTTCCAGTAATATAAGCATACTTATCTTTGAAGAGAAGTGTAAATAGTCATATGTTGATATTACAAAATCAAAAGTCTTTCATTATGCTAGAATCAAGTATTTGCAGTCAAGTAGAGAGATTTCTGCGGCAGAGAAATAAGTATTTAAAAATTAATAAATATCTTTCTGAGTCATCTGAAATCTGAAAGAAGTGTTCCTAAATTTGCCCTGTGCTTCAAAAGGATAAGGAATATACTCACTGCATATCAAATAATAGAAGATCTGGTGTCTAAGCTCCTTTTGAAAGTAAATAGAGCTCTTCCCCTGCCTGAGGACATTTGGAGATGGGCGACAATCTAGCCGCAACACATCTTCATTCCCCACAAAAGCCCTAACTTCGATGTGATAGCTGGTGTCTTGTTCCTGGCATTCAGTAAATGGTAAGACGAAAGAGGTCCACGCCAGGTCTTCTTACTCATGTCAGGACGTGCTGCCTGGCTAAACAGCCTCATCTGCACTAGGGCTAAGGTCATTTTTCTGCTGCCAAAGAACTCCATTTATCTCAAGGCAATTTGAGAATATTGAGCATCTTCTGAAAAATAAGGCTGTGTATATCCAATGTATATGCATAGGCTTGGACTTTTGGGCCAGAGTGCTTGACTGTTTTATTTGCCTGCACCTAATCTCGTGCAGCCAGCGAGTCTGTGCCAGTGAGCAGCGCAAGTGCATGAGCCAGTGCAGATTTGTGCAAGAACAGCCACAAAAGGAAACACCTGGATACCACTATTCCCAGAGAGCCACTTTAATACCATCTATGTTTTCTTTTAAACTACAGATGGACTGTGATTTTTAAGAGTTTCTTTTTCCCAAGTAACAGTATTTAAAACGCTGCTTATAACAGCACTTGCTGTTGATCAATACAGTAACATGTTGCTCTTGTGAGCTGTGGTGCAGCAGGAAAGAGCAGACCCTAATGAATGGTCTAATAAAGGAACAGCTCCCCAAGGGCAGGAAGTGGCATCCTCAGGGCCACTCAGATTTGCAGTTATTCAGGTAACCTACTCAGGAATAATGCATCTTTCTTCCTGTCTTTGAGACTGTACAATGTTTTCCAGTGTTTAAACACTATGTCTTTTGTCTCTTTTTTGCTCACCTTTATTATGCTTCTCTAAAAATCACAATGTTGGGAACTACTTGTCCTCAGTCTCTTTTTTCTGATAAATAACACTAATACTCATTTTAATGCTTCAGACACATTCTTATTTTAAAAAGTAATTTAAATGTCACCAATGTCATCCTACACAAAAAGACATCAAGCGTGTTGGTCTGCATTATTAGTGTACATATTTTTTAGAAGCTGAAAAATTAAATTCCCACAAAAATAAAACATTGGATGTCATTTTCTTTGTGACTGTTTTTCCTTATTTAGGAACTAATCCATGTAGAACAGATTTTTTTTTCAGCCAAATTTTGTTTCATTTGCATCAGCCTTCCTCAATTTAATTCAACAACAGTGGCTCATAGCACAGTTATAAGAGAACTCTCTTTATGGAGCTTCTGGAACATCTCTGCTCCATAGTAAAAAAAAAAGGGAAATGAATTCTTCTAAATCTCTTCAGTTAGACATACAGTAAAATCAAACAATTTAGGGAGCATATGGCAGTGTCACTTACACAAAACATGTTATCACCAGCACAGTATGAAGACAGGATGGATAATGTCATAAATCAGGGAAACACAGCAAATAACTCAGAGTGCAATGGCTGTGCAAGAAAGAGCACTGAGAACAAAGAAAGCAGCTACAGAGACCCAGCAAGCCAAGGCAGGATGACAGAGCAACAGAGCTCATGCAGACAGGGAAGACTTCTGCCACAATATGCACTCCAATTTTAAACAGCAAGCAGTTTTTTATGCCTTTTTAATACCATCACATAATTTCTACCAGTGCATGTCCATGTTTATGCATCCATCTATCAATCAATCTACCTAAATGTGAAATTATCACGACATCTTAAACACATAACTCGGTTTTTAACATAAGTGTTCCTTGACAACTAAATGTCAAGAAACAATTCATTAACATAGTCACATTTCTGGGGATGATTTCTGAACATACAACCTACATGCAGCTGAACATACGCATTTTCTTGATGTTTTCTGGGCCTTGCTGCTTGATGCTTCAGGCTTGTCTGTGTTTAAACACAGGGTAGCCCAGGAAAAAGCACAGGATCAGTGGAGGAGCACAAAGAATGTTAGAGGCTTGGCACAGGAAGGCTGGGAAAATCTGGTAGACTGAGGATATCTGTAATTCTGGCCTTGAAAAAACACTGAATTCCCAAGGGTACAAAACTAAACAAACAAACAAAAAGTCCAGTGATATCTGTGTGATCAGATTTTAACCTTACCCCATGGGAAGCTAATGAGTGCTGACCTGGCCCCTGGGCCCCTCATGCCTGAGCATCAGGAGCTCCACAGGCCCACGGCAGGGAAGTGCTGTCCCTGCTGCAGGGGGAAGGAACCACTGTGTTTGAAAGACTTCTCCATTTCTACTAGGGTGAAACATAGTGGAGAAATTGCTTCTAGGAAGAATACACTCCTGGTGGCCAAGAGCATGGGAGCCAGGCTCATACACGACTTGCCAGCCATGGGCAGATATCTTTATTTAGTGCTGGCTGGCAGCATCTGCCTCACCTCCAGTCAGAAAACCCTTAGTCCCTGTGCTCACACATCCAAGAAATCAGGCACATACACAGTCCCCTTCCACCTGACCAAGGCTGACTTTCACATGACCTGGCCAGTGGCTTTGGGATTGGTTTAAGTGAAAACACGTTTCCTCCATTACTCCCAGCTCCCCTTTGCCAGGTTGTGAGTTATTCCTGTCTATTGCACCAAAGCGCAATTACATTCAATTACATTCAATTCAATTCAATTACAGCCCTTTTAGCTGGCTTCCTCACAGATCTCCAGCAAGTCCTTCCAACTGCTTTGCAGATGATAAGGCTATCAGATCCGCCAAATCTTTGAATTCAATTTTCATGCAAGTTACAAAGACAAGGAAGACATATCCGGGTCCTGCGAAGAGCTGAGCTCTTACTCTGCTCCAGAAAACCCCCATCACTTCCGAGGAACGAAATGCTCCCCAGCATGCGGTCAGCACTTCACAGGACCCCACAATTACGTTATTTCCCAAAGGCCACTGAGTGAACCAGAAACGGTGCCAAGAATTTAACACAGCTTCCTGGATCCATCCCCTGCTTGCCATGAGCACAAAACCATGCTCTGTTTACACAGAACACTGAGGTTGTAGCGTTGCTCAATAACGTTTCATTCCTAATCCATTTTTCCCTCGCTCTCCTTTCCACAGTCCTACCAGAAGTATTACTTTCTCTGCTGAAGCTGCATGTTTTCTGCAGGCCCAATGGGAGTATGGCAGTCGCTGGACAGATCTGGGCCCACTGGGGCTGCCTGTGCCAGCAAACCCTCACCCACAGATGAGACATCAGATCTTACTTCAGCCTCTTCCGGTCTTCCTCCTGCATTCTGCAGTGGACCTGGGGTCTCTGGGTTCATGCTCCAGGAGATAGGAGGCTTTCAGGAAAAGATGACACCCTTCTCATCTCTTTTTGCAATAAGGGATCTCTAAAAATCGAGTCCAGGTCCAACACTGGGGGCAATTCTTACAGAAAGTCTTATCTCCTCCATTGAAACAAGAGAAAAGTCCCCTCAGACTGGCATCTTCCTTTAGCAGGATCTGCTCCCTGGGGGTTCTGGGCTGGGGAGATATTTTGCAGTACAAAAATTGGGCAGGCAGTGACTTCAGCTGTAATAACCTAGGCCAAGCAATGCAAGGGAACACCGCTAAGCTGCTGTTTATACCATTTTTGCTTCCACCTCTATAGCACAGGAATTTTCCTCCCTCTGTCTGCCAGTGGATCTGACACTGGGTGCCTCAGATTCTTAGAGGAATTTATCACTGCTAAATTTGAATTTTCCCTGCAATGGCTGCTTATCCAGCACTGTAAAATCCCTGCTTCTGTCATGATGCTAGCTGCATGATCCCACTCAAATGAAAATGAATCTCTATTGCATTTTCCAACATTCACAGCCTGCAGCAGCGCAGCACACGTTTACACTGAAGTCCCCCTTGGCACCCACAGCATTGCTGACCATGCCATGGGGTGGCCATCTCTTCCTAGGGGCACAACCCACGGCACTACCGCTCCTCAAATGCACTGTGTTGGCCACACAATGTTGTGCAGGTTTTGTATACTGTTGCAGGCTTGCACCGCCTCAAGTTTGCTGCCAGGGGCAAGGTCTCAGAGATGCCCACTCTTTGGGCTTTGCTGCAGCTGGACACTTTCCTCTCAGGCTACATTTTAATTATCTTGTCAAGGATTCAGCCTTTACTAGTGTTTTGCTCTACTCTAGCCTTAGCCTTTTGGCCTACCAAGAGTTCAACACTTTCCCAAAATTGCACCACTGGTTCATTGGATCAGTGAGGTGGTTCTGTGTTTTCACCCTTCTTTTGGCTTGCCTCTTATCGTGGACTGCCCTACTATTCAGATTACTGTAACATAGTTTCATTTTCGCAATTTAACTGGGAACTTTCACAATCACCAAGTGCTTTAGAAGAAGCAATGGTCAGAAATAAAACTTATTTGGCTCAATTATCCTTATTTTGCTACCCACTTCTTGCACTTAGACTGAATCACTGTGTAAACTTTCTCTGGTAGATTATTACATCTCCAGTGAATTTCATTTCCGAAAAGCAGAAAGACAGGGAGTATTCTCATTTTCTTTAATCCCAAATTGCTCAGCAGTTATTCCAGACCAAGTAGGCTGGTCTCCAAATCTCAGTTACAATCAGTCACAAATTTAGGCATGACACAAGGAGGTCTCCTGCAGCTCAATCTGGCTGTTGCATGGGCCGCTTGGGAGTGTGGTCCCCTCGGAGACCCTAAAAATGCAATGAAACTCCCTGACAAACAGAAAGACTAACACTATCAGTCACAGGGGAAGGAACACAGGACCTTTCTCACATACTAAATACAAAGCAGTAAGTAGAAATTAGTAGGTTCTATATATACGTAGTTGTTTCCTGCTCCTCGGTGTGGAGGGAGGAAGAGGGGAAAATTAATTTCCAAGGATATGCCAATATTCACAATATCATATTTCAGAGAATCTTCGTAGGTGCCAATAAATGCACTGATGAGAAAACATTCAGTGCCAAGTGACAGCCCCAAATCCATAGATAGTTCTCCCCTCCTCCTTCAGGAAAATAAAAAATAGTACACACTGTACATCAATCTGTTTCTTGGAAACCTGGCATATTGCAACACCCAGGGTTGGCTCTGATGCTTCCATAGCAGCCAGACTCTTGCTAGCTTGAGGACTGGTTGCTGAGGATGGCATCAGGCTTTTCTCCATGGCAATGCAGACCACTTCTGCTTAGCCATCTGTCTAATCCATCACCTTTTAAATTTCACTGTTGTCCTTGCCCATGCGATTCTGACATTTCATACACAAGCATGCTGCATACAAATCCCCAGTGCAGGATTTCTTTGTAAAATTCCAGGTGTTGTTCAGAGATTTTATTTAAATGGGGGAAGACATGTATTATCATCTCGGTGAAAATTATAAGAAGTAGCTTTTTTTGCACTGACTAAGCCACAGCAATTTTATTTAAGATTACTTAAGATATCAAAAATGACAGGCTTAATGAAATGTGTTCTGATTTTCTTACAGGCACCGCTCAAATTATTCCTGCACCTGGATGCTGAGGAGTTACGTTATAAAAATAATTAACTTGCATTTCTCTGGTATTTTCATGTCACAGGTATGTTCTACAAGCTGCACAAAAAAATAAATGGAAATGCCATGAGTTCTAGGGGTTTTATAACCGTTGTCAGTGCTGCACAGATAATGAGCGATAACCTATCTAGATGGAACACTTTGGGATGCAGGCAGATACAGAACTGCAATTTTCTAGTGAAAATTTGGGGATTTACTCCAAGCTTCTGTTCTTGAAATTACAGGATTATGAAGTTTTGCTTGAAATATCTTTCTTCTGATTTGAAAAGTGATATGGAAAGGCTTTAACACAGGAAACTCAGAGACTTGAAACTAAATGTAGGCAACTCCTGCTACTTGGAATTTAAGGCAGTGCATTAATTGAGAGGGAAGAAGAGGCTGCCACCTTGGCTTTCAGTACACGCCTTCAACAGGCACGTTTTCGACATTATGCTGACTGCAACTTGTCACAGTGACAAGATGAAGCCTCCATTAATTAACAGAGCCCTGGCACCCTCTGCTCGCACATCTTTCAGCGATCTGTGTTTTCCAAGAAGAAACCTGAGTGTGATCTCTGTTCTGAATGGTGAATCATGGAGGACCTGATACCTGGGAGTATAAAATACGTGACTTCATCTCTTACAGCCTGTGGCCATATTATTATTATTATTATTATTATTATTATTATTATTGTAGGGACTAATTGTTCACGTTAAGCTTCTGATCTAATTTATGTGTTTGAGAGAAGCAAAATGTTCCCTAGATCTGCTGTAGCTGGGGTTTTTGTGTATCAGAATATATGGGAAAATCTGTCCAAACTTATCATGGATGTGAAATTGCAGAGGATCCATTTAGCTGTGATGCTTCTATCCAGAATTAAACTAGTTCAGTTTGAGCAAGTTCACTTTGTTTTTGAAGTTAAATAGATTTGTGGTACATCCACTTTTGTTGAGAATGGGAATC
Organism: Lagopus muta; assembly: GCF_023343835.1. Classification (NCBI taxonomy): domain Eukaryota; kingdom Metazoa; phylum Chordata; class Aves; order Galliformes; family Phasianidae; genus Lagopus; species Lagopus muta. The sequence continues at coordinate 33,704,478 of NC_064439.1, forward strand.
CAACAAAGGGAACAATGTGAACTTAAATCTCTTTTGTTCCCTCTTTATGAAGAATAGTTCTCAGTGTGATGGTCTACATGGAAACCAATGCTCTTCCACAGCTTTCCCAATCTCAGGGCTCATTTTTCCCCTCGTCCTGGAAAAAGCAGTAAGCAGACACAGCTCTTGAATGCAGGAAAGGAACATCTCACCTTCCTGCATCCCACCAGCTGAGTCAGCGTAACCACTGGAGATCTTTCAGTTTGCTCAAGGCAGGAACACTGCTTGTCTTGCACAAAGGGCAGTGCCTTTGTGCAAGAGCCCTATTGCAACCCTCACCACCTTGAACATTTTCTTGTGGACAGAGTCCTGATACCATCACATCATTTACAGTCCTCTGGTTTCAAATAGAGGATGTGCCAGCTTTTCACATTTGAGCCATCTGAGTTTAATGGCATTATTCCTGATGAAACCAGGACAAAGCAAAAGGAGTAGTAGAGGTAACTGGAATTTGCAGAAATACTGGTCCATTGTGCTTTACTTGTAAAATGCTAGTCACGCTTCAGAAAAAATGCAGTAAGTTATGGCTGATCCAGCAGAAAGAGAGAAAAGATGAAAATAGCAAGCAAAGACTGTCTTCTCTCCAAGCTGCCATCCAGGCACATGTTTTGCTTATTGTAACAGGACCATGGAGCAAAATAAATGGGGATTATTTTTTTGTTTGCTTGCTTCTTCCTTTCTACATGTAAAGAATAACTTGGCAGCAGGGTTTGATGTGAAGAGGGAAAAGTAAGTTGATACAATTTGGATGATTAATTCTATGCAAGCAACCTTAGCTTAAACTGGCTGGCTTAAAAATTCTGAGGGTTTTGCTTATCATTTATAATTATCTAACTCTGTAATGCCTTTTTCCTTTCTGCACTTGCTATTTGAATTAAACTGGAATCTGAAACTTCAGCACTGAGCCATTTTCAGGGGAGACGGAAGAGTTTCATATGATTTTTTTATTTGTGGTTTAGCCCAAACCTCCAAAGACCCTATTCTGACATTCCCTTTTAAAAGGAACTGACATCCTGCAAAAGCAAGACACATTAATTTAATATTTTTAAATCTGAACCTGAACCACAGCCTCCATTTGACCTTGACTCTAAACCTTTAAATCTCCTTTCCCTCAGCCCATTTCCATGCGCTGCACGTGCAGGCAGTATCTCTTCAGCCACAATTCTATTTTTGTGTCACATTTATTATGCTTTTCCAGCAAATTACCTTTTTTCTTCCCTATCTTTAAAAGGGTCAGAAAGGAGAATTACCATGCATGGGAAATCAGCATCATTTCCTTTTACATTTTCGGCCAGCTGCCAAGCACAACACCTTCCATTGCAGCAAGGCATCCTTCCTTACCCTTCCCAGTCCCTCCCAGGACTGCTCCAAAGAAAGAAGCAGCTAATGAGAAAATATTCTGGAGAGTAGGGAAAATGCCAGGCTTGAACTGTGTTGTTTTCTGTGCCGAACAGCAGAGGGGAGCAGCAGAACAGTGTCTGTCCAGCTGCATAAAAGCTGCGCAGTCTAGCCACCAGAGAAGCCCACGGACTGGCTCCCTGGTGCTGGGGAGATGCTAAATCCTTTCTTGCATTGTTAGTTGATGGCTATGGGGTGAGTGAACCTCTCTGGCATCAAGCCACATGTATTCAAGATGGTGCTATGTAAATTGCCTCCTATTAAAACTACGCTACACCCTCAGTGTTCCAGATCTGAGATGTCAAAGTGCCTAACTCCCACCAGTCTGGTGTTGGACAGTACTTCCCCATTATAAATCTGTATAAGCAAATGACACAGCCAATTATATTCAACCTAACCCAAGCTAGCATACAAGAGATTGTGGAAATAAGTTCACACTCTGAAAGTATGCAGTATCATTACTTGAACAGTCACACCTTGCTGTGTATATGGAATCTATATATTTTGCATAGCTGATGCCATGAGAGATGTGGGAGCAGACACCCAGTGAAACAGGCCACAGAGGCCTTTGGGATGGACTCTTACTGGGGTGGTGGGCCATGTGTTCAAATGTGTTCAGAAGCACTCGGCCTGGAAAATTCTCACAGTGAGGGCTTACACTGATAACACAAATGATGAGGAGGCTTTTTAAGAAGGCTTGACATTGCACATATCAGTTGCCTCACAGGTGATACATACATAAAAGCGCTGAAAAAGTGGTTGCCATGGAGGTTATCTGATCTTCATATGGACCAGCACATAGACATCTCTTATCTGCCTGATGAATAGCTTTGGCATTAGTCAGCAGATAATCTTGAAAGCGTACCAGCCTTGCAGGCTGTCCAGAAGTGGGACTGGCTGTAGCCCACACAGGGTTTGCCACATGGCTGCATCCCCTGCATATCGTGGTACCTCCATGATGGCAGTACAGCACATGGGGTCTCTTTTCCCATTCCCATAAGTTGGGAGACATGGTGTCAGAGCTGCCCTTGCTCTTATGGAATGGGCTTCTTCAGACACAGGTACTGAGATACAACAGCTTTACAGAAAAGATCCTTAACAAACAAAAATTTTAAATACACAGGGTTGGATACAGAAAAGAGCCATGGTGAATGGTATTTCCAGGAGTTTAGACATATTTAGATATTTAGAAGGTACAACAATTTTTTTGGAAGTCCTGTATGGGGAACTCATTGGAGGATGCTTGCTGAAAAGGCTGTTTTGAGATTCCCAGCTGGGCATAATCCACCAACTGACCTCCTTTTTTATTAAAAAATAAAGCAGTCAAAGAGAAAAGAAAGAGAGAGAGGGAGAATGGCACTAGTCTTCCCAAGGTGGGCAGTATTTTCTTTCCAAATTGTGAAATAATTTGTTCAGGAAAGGGCACTCTACACTAATTTCATTGACTCAAACCTCTCATTTTTTTCTCCTGCAGTCTTGCTGGCCTGGCTTCTTACACAGTTATAACATTAGCATCAAATAAAACCTTGCATACATGATTTCAAGATACACTTGTGAACTTTGGACTAAATAAACTTTTTTTACTACAATGAAGTGCCATGGCAGCAAATATGAAAAACCCCAGACCTGCTGGTAACAGTAGCTATGAACTAAATCCAGTGTAAACTGCCTTAGCATTAAGGCTGTTGCTTTTGTGTGGAAAAAGAATGTCAAAGCAGATTGCAGCCACTAGACAAATTGAACAGGGCAGTAAAACGATCCACTAAATTAATAGCTCACTGTACCACTTCCACCACGCTAATTATCTGCATTAATTCACCTTGGAAGGATAAATGTATAGGAGCTGCCAAGGGATGCTGTCAGAAGTAGCAAGAGGGAAGAAGAAGAGAGGGCATGCTCGTGGCCAAAGTGGGGTGGTCATACATGCTGGGTGGAAAGTGTTGCTTCATTCCACATCACAGCTATGACACAGAGCGGGATTCAGTTATGGAAATGGTAACTAACAAGAGGATCTGGAAAAAATTCTGGAAGGAATCTGGCTAGAGAAGGAAGTGAGCAGCAGCAAAGGGAAGTGGGAATGGGAGAAAAAGGCCTTTCCTTTTTTGGGTGCCTGTTCCTGACTGCTACACACTCCCAGCACGGGAGCACATTTGCTATAGGGTTGCTAATGCAAACAAAGATCACATGGCACTATTTTTAACAGAAATATTATATATACTGAATACTTTGTCATCGACCACTGCATTGTTGACATTTTTGAAGTCAAATAGACTTTAAGATGCTCTCATATTAGCCATACATAAAGATGTACAACATTATCACAGAAAATAAGTACTGACGTTTGACCAGGGTAATTGGTCACAGTGAAGGATTTTTAATGATCATAAGTAGACACAATCTCTGCTTTATAGCTTAGCTAAAAGGTCCTTATGAAACCAAACAGCCTATAATTACCCTTATAACAGCCCCTACCACGACAATCATGTTGCTCTCTATGCCCTGCGGCAGAGTGACAGCTCTTCCAGAGAACAAAGCATAATCACCTTCTTTCTCCCCAAATGGAAAATAAAATTAAACTGAAGGAGATGAAAAGCTGAAAGGAAAAGGAAAAATGAGAGATTTAAGGAGAGAGGAGAGATATGAAGGGAAGAGAAGAAAACAAATACTGAGGAATGTCTGTCTCACTTCCTTCTATTTTGGCATGCTATGGCCCTATTTTGGGCTGCAGCGTTGCATAAATTCCCTGTTCTTTTCCTACCCTCTCCGAAACTGTGAGGACAGCCTGATGGGTACTGCCAAAAGAGGCTCCCACCTCTGTTTTGACTTGTATTCAGCTGCAGTACACAGTTGTTTTTTTCCCTTAGTGGATCTTTTACAGAAGGAGTGTATGTTGGCTTTGCTGCTTTCAGCAAAAAGAACATCCAAAATCCATAACTACACAATAACATCTGGGCAAGGTTTAGCCAGCCACAGATCTGGGAATGGATTTCAAACAAAGGCAGGTTTACCCTTGCATGTAACTTTTGTATTTATTTTTGCATTTACAATTCTCAGAAGTAGTTCAGTAGGGAGTCATGTGAATAAAGCACAGTAAGCCCGCACGGAGCCCACGGTGCAAAGCAAAGGGGGTGAGATTTATTTGAATTTTTAATGTAATAAAAGCATTTTCATTCCTAATATGTAGGAAACTGCTGCTTCCCTCAGTGGGCCCCATGCTGGGCGATGATGCTATGCACGTGCCAGGAATAAACACGGAGATGGTCTACTAAGGCTGTCCACTGTTATTTTGAGAGCTGATCTAAGGCAATGTTGAAAATTTAAACTGATCCAAAAGATCAGATTAGAAGATTGTAATGCTATTTTAGCCAATACTGCTCTCTGCAAAATACGTCTTGCTGGTAGGATGGATGCCTGCAGAGCACTGCCAAAGAAATAAGAAATACTATTTCTGGTCCATTCCTACAGCATGTGATACTGCAGCAATACTGCAACACATCGAGAGAGCAAGAAGCATGCTATATCTAGCTTACTCTGGGGAGACAACAGATGTGGCTGCCATGGAGGACAAAATTGAGTTTGGGTAACCACACTTTAGGCAACCACAAGCGTTGGCTCATTGCAACTGAAAAACTTCCTTGTGTCCCAAAAATATCTGACATTCTGTTTTTGTTTTCCATTTTTCACATTTTGTTTTTGGTTTTGGACTTTTTTTTGTTGAATCTGTTGCCCATTCCAGTATTAGTTTTGCATTTCTAGTACCCCGAAAGCACAGGATAGACTTCTACCAGGCTTAAGGAGTAATGCAGCCATATAGTACTCTAAAGTTCCTTGAATGCTTCATTTGCTGCACTTCACCACAGGCAAAAAACAGGTACTCAGAAATGGCTGTGTCTCATGAAGGCCCCAGGCTGCTGCAGACAAATCTACAGAATTCAGCAGCAGAATCATGATTAGACATATGTCAAGGCTGATGTATTTTCCTGGGAATTTTTCAAGACACGTTCTAGTGAGTCCTTTTGAAAACCAAGTCAGAATTTGAAAATACTTCTTTTCATTGGCTTCCAAGCAAAAGCCATCATGTCTTCCCCATGCTGCAAATGTTTAGGAAATCCACTCCACATCTGGACAATTAAACTGCCTGGAGATGTTCCAGCATTGGGCTTTGAAGAGAACACTTTAAATGTTGAAAGAAAGCACTGATAAGCCAAAAATAGGAAGATGGGTGGATTCTATCCGATGAAATCTTTCATAAATCCAAGATTATGTACACATGTATTTAATTTCAGAAGCAGTTTCTATTCTGCTTTGAATTGCATTAATCTAAAACACTTTTATTGCTCCTTGCACTTACACTTTAGAGATTCTACCCCATGCGCTTTTTTGCTTTTCATTTTTCGTTTTTAATTAATAGGATTTCAAACTGCTGAGATAACTTCCCAGAAAGATAATTGTTGGCCTGTGCCACTACATAACATATTCTATCAGTTTATCTTTGAAAGGCTTTAAGAAATAGCATGATGTTTCAGAGCTTTCCTCCCGCTGGGAAACGTCTATGCCCCATATACCTTCCTGTCCCCTTTCTAAATTGCTCTTTTGGCTGCTTGGTTTTGCAGGAGGTTTTTGAGTGCTTGCTGTGGTGAGAACGTTTTTCCACTCTGTTCAGTGTGAAATTCCAGGTACAGTATTATGTCACATCAGATCTGTGTGAAAAAAATGTATCTTGGCTCCAAGAGAAAAGATTAATGGAAAAATCATTCTAAAACTGCCAGGAAAATACTTTTTCCCCTTCAGCATGAAAACAAAGTGTAGAGTCAGCTGGGGGATCTAAGGATTAAAGGAAAAGTAATGTTCCCAGCTTTTCTTACCTCCGTCCCTAAATGTTCTGAATGCTCTTAGAGGACACAGAACAAAATACAGAAAAACAACTTTGTTAATTCTCATATAACAAGGCCCTTTATTCTTGACGATTCACTTTGAAATAAATGTTAGGACTGCTTTCACCAGCAGTGCTATTTTCAGCAATTATCTCAGGCAAAAAAAAGCTTAAAAAATAACTGAATAATAAAAGCTATGTCTTTGGCTCCCGAGCCACTCTGTCCTTTATCTGTCTAGCAGTTACAGGAAGTTTCTAGTGCTAAGTGAAACCAATGAATTATAGCACAGGCGAGTTGATATCCTTACTGTCATATTTTATTAAACTGGCTACAGTGCATTAAACTTCAGAGAAGACAAATAAATAAGAGGGAGGAATAGGGGAAGAAAGCCTCACGCAATGAATTTGTTGTTTTTACACACAACTAGCAGCACTTGATCAGAACAGGGTTTTGCACTAAGGGATACTGGAATGATAAGGCAGTAAATACATCCCTCCTGGTCCACTTGTGCTAGCTGCCACCTCCTTTAAGCAGCAAAAACCTCCTGATGTCTCCAGCAATTTGTCCTCACAGATTCAGAGGTGTCAAGATTGGAAAAGACCACAAAGATCACCTCGTCCATTCGCACCACGCTCACTAACTGTGTCCCTCAGTGCCACATCTGCACAGTTCTTGAACACCTCCAGGAACAGTGACTGCACCACTGCCCTGGGAAGCCTGTGCCACACCAGAGAACTGCGTGCCTCATGTGTTATGGTTCCCTCTCTGCTACACAGCCACAGGGTGGGAGGACAAACATCCCTATGACTGAGCAATGCCTTAGGAATGTTTTCGCAATCTTTGAGTGTTAATGAGGCACCCATGGCTGATTTTGGAAGGAGAAGGGAACTGACACAGAGAGGGGCTGACAGCCTCCAGTCTCTCAGGGGCAGGGAAGTGCAAACACCCTGTCTGACTGGCCACAATAAAAGAAAGGATCCCTTCCAGTGCTTCCTGAAAGCTGTAAGAACCCAAACACCTTGTTAAAAGAGAATTTGGTAAGTGTCCAATGTGGAGCTGAGGAACTGACCAAGGAAAAATGAACTGTAGGAGGAAGAAGTTCTTTTTTTCTCAGAGAACATGAATGCTAAAATGTGTGATGCAGAAGACAACATAGAGGCAGAAAGCTTGATACACCAATAGGTTAAGAAAGAACCCGAGAAAGCAGCTTTGAATCCTGTTTTTCTCTTCTGAATGTGTCCTTATGTTTAGTGGCAGCAAACTAGGAGAGCAAGCAGGGGCTGGAGTTGAGAAACATCCCGAATCAAGCAGATCCCCATGTTAGCATGTCTTATACTTTGGATCAACTCAGTGAAAACTATACGTGTTTGTATCTTGGCAGAAGTGTGAGCATTTCAATTGGATAAACTACCTCCACGTTTAATCAGCCAAGACTGAGCTATATTTATTAGTGAATGCACAACTTCTGGCAATTTAAGAAGGCTGCTTATGTCATTGTCTTCTCCAGTGCTATTAAAACACTGCTGCACTGTCACTGTGGAATCTGACAGAACCGTTGTGTGGAACAGGACTCAAAAATGATGAATTTTAACCAAACCTAGATGTATGGAGAACATTTTTGAACGTTGTTGAATTAGAGTGTTCTCTGCAACCTTTGATTCTGTTTCACTGCTGAATTGACAAGATCTTGTCATGCTGTTTGGTTTCTCAGACACGCAGAGAAGAGCTATGCACGTAACAGACGGTTTGGGCTCACCTCAAATCAAATGCACTATTTTAGAGTAATCTGAATTCTAAAATATTGATTTTTTTTACATAGTAATTAATAGTCATCTTATTTTGTCTTGGGTCAAACATAAGGTTTTGTTCAGTCTTGCATTAAATATTTCATTTTGAGAGTGAAGGAGTTGGTAGATGCTTCAATATGTTCCTCGGGTGTGAAAAAACTTGTTTCAAAACAACAAATGGATTTAATGAGGAAATGCTAGCACTAAGCATCTAGACTTCTTCAGCAGCTCAGAAAGCTCATTCTATAAACTGACAAATTCAAAAATTGTTTTGTTTGCCTTGAATTTGCATTTTTTGTAGTATTTGACCAAAAAATATAGAAATGACACCAAGATTTACAAATGCAAGCAAGCTTTTTAAACAGAATTTAAGTCAAAGGGATCCTGCATTAATGAGAAAAACCCTAAGCTTCTCCTTCCTCAATTCCATCACTCGCTTCCATTTTATTTGAAATAGTAACAGAGTAATGTAACAAATTTTCAGGCTAAATTAAGCCTCAGTAATTCAAAAATCCTACCGAGTAGTAGAGCAGTGCTGTAATTGACAGATCTGTCTCCATTTAAATTAGCTCTTGGGAGGATTAGTTATATGGGGATTAAATCCTTTCATATCTGACCCAAACAAAAAAAAATTAATACTAACTCTGTAAGTCAGCTGGTTAAAAACAGACTTTGATCACCTGGGTGACTTGTCTGTACTTCTTACTGATTGGAATTCCATGTTAAAACAAACGCCTTGCTCTTCTCTTTGACTTGAGCCTGAAACACAACGTCAGCCTTGTAACCCCAAACAAATGAAAAGACTCCTGCAGTAAATCCATGCAGGTCCACATCCAGTATCATCTGCAAATGAACACTTATCTTTTTTCTTGATTTATTGGAAACTGAAATACAGGATTCTTGCTCAGGAAAAAAAAAAAAAAAACATATTCCAGGGTGGTCCCAATCTCCTCATCTTGAATTTATATCTTTATATCTCAAGGATGGAACATATGGGCAGAGTGGAATGTCATGCAGCGGAGTATTAGGAACAGACAGCACAGCATAAAGCAAGGAACCTTCATGAAACTAATTTACTATGTGTTAAACTGGATCAAATTCCTATAAATGTGATGTTAAACACTTACGTATGGCCGTATAGTTTTATGGAACAGGATTAAGAAATGATGTAAATTTCCAAGCATAAAATTTTGGCTAATCAAAATCTGTTGGCAAGTTAACCATTTTCAATTTGAATGAACAGTCCACATTACCACTTTGTATCCAGAAAAGACCGTGTCTTCATATAGACCCCCTGAAAACTGAATGAGTAATTTCTTTTCCTGACCTAAGAATTTCCCTGCACCACAACCATACCATTTATTTCTATATATTTTATTACATAAAAATATTTTTTTAGTAGGAACAGACCTTACATATGAAATACAAACACATAATCAATTTTCCTTAACTTCTGACTTATTAGCTGAAAGAACCTGTCAGAAAGATCCTACACTAGAGGAACATTTATGTTTAAAAGGGAACACCAGACCTAACAAGATGTGCAGATTCTGGAGGAGAACGTTTTAGAGCAGCATATAGCAGGTTATAGAAGCTTCTGAACTTAGACATGGAGTCTGCAGCACCACCTAAGCCTTCAATAATGCCTTTCAAATGGAGAAAAACACACGGTGCATCACACCTGCTGTGTCCTCCCATCTTCACGACTCGACCCTCAGCTGTAAGGCTGTGACTGAAGCTATTTATTGGAACTTTAGGATTTTGTCTATTCCAGCCAAAAAACTGGAGATGAACTGAGACATCAACAGGCTAATCCCCTCTATGTGCAATCATATTCAAGATTTTTCTTGCAGGTAGGAAGTTTTGAACCACTCTAATCACAGATCTCAGCACCTTTCAGCCTGCCTTTGGACTACGTGCCTTCAGATCCAAGTTCTCTAAGTCAGGAGTGATACCTCCAGTCAAACAGAGCCCCATAATCCATCATTCAGGAGATTTTCCTCCACCTAGTAAGAAAGGCTTATCTTCTGTTTGCCCAACTATCCTCTTTTCTTTTAGATTTATACTTACAGCCCAAATTACAGGTTTTCTTTCTGGCCCAGTTTTCTATCTGAACAGGAATGGATGCCCCTAGAGGAAAACTGAACCTCAACAATTTATTTTTAAGCAGACCTGGTTGAGAGGACCCAACTCTGAACTATTCAGCCCACCCGTGGCAGCTAAAAGACCTTATTTCTGTGCCAGAATTTTTAGGGGCATTTTTGCCTTAAGAAAAACAAATCATGGCAACACATTGTGTAGCTAGCAGAAAAATCTTTAGCAACAACCAAACAAGGGACAGCAAGGCAGGGAAAATGACCCACAATTGGCACGATCCTACCTGAGTCAAGACACTGATTAAACCACTGTTTCTGGGAGTGCTGGCCTGTCATTGCACTGCTGGCAGCACTGAGTGCAGGAAAAAGGGCAAATGCCACTCTGCACTGGAATGTTATTGCTTGAAAGGACTCAGCTGATAGTTCAGTTTTGGCATCTGAAATATGGGAGCAGAGACACAGTATCCTGTCATCCTCCTTGGAAGTGCTGCTTTCTGGAAACAACTTTGTGAGCAAAACGAGGAATGTTTTTTTGTTATGGAGGAGGGATGATAAGAAGAAGGTGGCTCTAAGGAGAAGCATATGAGCAGGAAGGAAGAAATTGTTCAGTTTTCTTTACAACCTAATTAAGAAAGCACGTTAACAGAAAACAGTCCATGAAAAGGGTCGTATTTCCGGCCAATTTTGACTTGCAGGATGCTCTTGAGCATGAAGATATACTATGGCAAAAGACTCAGTGTCATAAAGCTTCACCCATCCTTGTTTGCTGACCTATATCCAGTTTGGTGGCATTCCCCTAGTTTTCCAGTCATGAAGGGCATGTACCTACAAGGTGGCTGCACTTACAGCTCATTCATTTAAGCCTGGCAACTGGGAAAATGGAGGCAGCTGCATGTGCAAGGAAAAGTGGTTGTTGTGCAGCAGATGTTTTCAGCCTGCTCACTTGGAGGCTTCTTTCAGTTTGCAGTCAGAAAAGTCAAGTTCAGGGGACGCAGGGTGGTTCAGGAGTTCATGGCCCCGTTGATTAACTTTCTACTGGGGTAATGCCAGGGCATTTGCTTGCACTATGGGATGTCTTAATTCCCTCCATCCCTGTAAACGTTTTTACTGTTGGCAGTTAATTAATTCACTTCAGCCTGGCAACCTATCTGCTAATGCAGTGGGAGCAGTGAATAGTTGACATTTACCAGGCTGGAGTTAAAAATAATCCACGTGTTACATTTTATTGTTGAATCTGAGAAAGCCAGTCAACACAAGAGTGTAATCCGTAAGTAGGGACAGATGTAAAATTAATGATACATTCTTTTCTGTTTCTTTCCCTGCAACTTTTCTATTTTTTTCTGCTAAAATTCTACTCTTCTCATCTTTTCCCTTCTGCACAGAACGGCACCTGCATGCCAAACTCATGGGCAAAGCAGCCTTCCACAGTCTTTATATTGATAAACACAGCAAAATGCTCATCCATACTTGCAGACTCCCAGTTAGCTGTAATGACAACATTATGTGCAACCAAAGAAGTACCAAAAGGTGCAAGCTGTGGCCTGAAGGGACCAGGGTGTCCCTAAGCAGATGATGGACAGCAGGCTGGGAGCACGTACAGGAGAAATATTGCCATGTGCCTTTTGGTGGATTTGCTTTTCTTGCTACGGGAAGACTTTTGTTCGGCCTACCATGGCAGTTCTTGCATCTTGCCTGATGTTTTTTTATGTATTCTTAACTGTCTAGTCATACAGCAGTACTAACTGTCAAGGGGGAAAGCCATAGGGATTTATCTGAGTTGGGTTGGATTAAATGTTCTTTCAAGCACAGTGCTGCCCATGTGTTTGTGGCTGTGCTGCTACAGGAATGCAGCACAGCAAAGCAGCCAAAAAAAAAAAAAGAAAAAACAAGCCAAAAAAACCCCCAAAAACTCCAGACATCCTCTATCCAAGTCCCCCAGCCTGAGACTCAGTCATATGCTGTGGCTGCTGCACAAGCAGCTCCAAGCAGCAAGGTGGGAAGCAAGGAAGAACAGGATCTGCTACCAAGAGGCCTCACTCCCAGAAGACATCATGCTGCACTCTAATTCCTGCTAATTATCTATATCAGAGAGATTATACTGCACAACTGAGACCCTGGCAGCTGTTACTGGCATTCCTATGTCCATTGCTTTCCTTGCTCTATTGTCTCCATCAGAAAATGTTCAAAAAACCTGGGGGATGGGTTATGAAGAAAGTTTATTCTTTTTCCTCTAGGAATGTCCTAAAGGCAAGTGAGAGATGTGCACTGTCATGAGCTGATAGTGCTTTACACCTGATCCTAACAAGATCCTGGGAGCTGACCTGGTATTTTGACAACACAAGACTAGGTTACACAGTGGAAAGGCATGAATCAGCATTAGTTACCTTGGAGACTGTAAATGGACTGTAAAATACATGATGTGCTTGGCTATCAAAGCAAGAGCAACAAGCCACCAACCATGCAGCATGGATTACTGGCAATTGAACATATGTGGGCCATTACTAGTGGCCAGGGAGGCAGAAAACTTTCTAGTCCAGCTTTAATTTGGCTATCAAGAGTTGAGCTAGTGCCTGGGGTCAGCAGACAGCAATAGCAGTTATAAATCCTCTCTTCACAGCACTCACGTGAAGTTATGGACCACCTACCCCTGCATAGGTTCCAAGCATGGAATTGCTCAGAGAAATCAGGAACTCTTTCAGTGACTTTCTCCAGTTATACTCCTTGTCTCACCCAGCTGTGTCACACCACCACCTCCTCTAGGAGGCACAGACAAGTTCCCTTCACAAAGGTGGAGAGAAGTGCCTTAGCTCAGAGCTGGCACGGAGCAGTGAGGCAAAAAAGGAAAACACTCTTTCAGGCCAGCTTTTCCCACTGTTTTTTTGCGAACAAACATCAAGAGAAACACCTGGTGTATCTCTAAAATGCCATGGAGAGGATGTGTCCTGGAAAACCCCAGAGCACACGCTCTATGCTCACAGCAGAGTTATGGCTGCTGCTGATCTCCTTGTGAAACAACCCCTTCCCTTCTCTCCTCCAGCTCCTGAGAGTCACTGAACATTTACAGCATACTTATTGGTTTGTGGCTCAGTTCCTGCTCTCACAGAACAAGTTTTTATTAAATATCCAGCAACATCAAAATCATCCCTTGCTTTCAGGAAGAATACAACACTTCATCTTACTTGGAACATCAATTGGTGTTAACCCACCTTCTTAGCTTAAAACAACAAAACCACAGAGGGTAGCTACAAAGGGTCATTAGGGCTCTTGCAGTATTTTCTGGGGACATCAATGAGCACCAGACCCCAGCGCTCCCCAAAAAGTAGGCTGAGAGAAAAGGAGAGACAGAAGGCACCCAGGGGTGATGTATCAGCACACATTTGGGAAGATGGTGGAGCTGTCAACAACAGAGCAACCTTGCTCCCAAGTATGACTGAAAAGTTGTGACTGTCACAGCAAGGCTGTTAGCTTGCCCCATGAGGAAGACTGGTCTTCTACTCCCTGTACTGTCACTGCACCCACACTGGCCTTCAGGCCCTGAGGACTGATTAACGTGGTGTTTGGCTCGAGCCTCCAAGGACTATCCTCCACTCTTGAGCCTTGTACTCAACTTATTTCTCTTCTGTCCTGTCCTGCAATCTGGGCAGCTGGGAGAGGTACTTATAAGTATCTCCAATAGCTGGCTTATAAAGGGCTGCTGCTGTCTGTTAGGAAATGTTAGAGGTAGCTCCATAACGTCCAAGCTGAATTTCAGCGAGTGCTTAAAGGCATGTTTCCTCTCATTTTCTTGGACATCTATCTGAAAAACACTCACTAGGTAATAAAAATAATAAGCATTTGTTAGGTAATAAATGCCGGACTACGTTTTCTTGATAAACTAGACAATTCTATGAGAACGCCTCAGTAACTGATGGAAGAGGTCAGTGCTGAAGGGATTTCCAGTTGTGGGTTCAGATTCTTCTGTAGTGTTGTCACTCGTTTCGAACTTTGTTTTCTGTTACCTGTTTTTGCCTGGACTCTGTGAACATGAAGAAAACCTCCTAATTGCCTTTGGTATAATCCCGAGGGAGAAACTCAAGTAACTGGTAAAGTAATAAATCCTCACTACAGGTCATCACTCTTATTTCTTATGAATATATCTAAGACTTTTATCACCTGGTTGGAGGGGAGAAAGCAAAAGTTAGTGCGATTTCTCTCCTGTGTTACCATAACAGACTGCAAAAAAATATATCCCTTCCCCTATCCAGATATTGCACTAAGCCAGGTCTATGTGGTGGGACTATGAGTCATGTCACCAACAGCTCTGCAAGTGCAGAGCTATTTCTACATCCTCACAAAAGCAATTTTGTAGCTCAGGATGGCAAATTCATGAAACATCTGTGAGAGGTCATGAAACAACATGCCACTTTGGGGAAAAACAGACTTTCTTCTGACGTCCCACTTTTTGGTGAAAATCTCTGCTTCTCAGCACATGCTGCCAAATGTTATATTAAAAATATGATATCATAAAAAGAAAAAAATGAATATAGCATAGTATTGCTTTTATTTAGTTTTCTAGCAACCGCAGAAAGGCAGTTGTAATATATTAAGAAAACAGCAAACAAGCAGCCAGGTGTCAGTATTCTTCACACTACACAGATGCTTCCTTTCATCCAAGCCAGATCTGTTTTTCACCCTTCTTTTACTCCTTTTCCTCTTTGTATAACCCATGCTAGGAAGGGGGAGAAGCCCCAGGGGCTTGAGGCTGCATAGTTTCCATCTCTCTCCTTTTTCCATTCAGGATACTGTTCCCAACAAACCAAGATAGCTAGAAGGGTACTTCCAAAGAAAACAGTATAACTGGGAGGACTGAAGAAATGGATTAGAAGGAACCTTAGAGCAGGGCCTGAGACAATTTAGCTCATGTATCTGTGCACCCACTTGAAAGGGAAAAACTTCTCCCTTTGGAAAGGGAAAAAGAGATGGTGCCTCTGAAATGAGTCACTCTGGGAGAAGTCTGCAGATCCCTACGTAGCTGTTTCCAAGCAGAAATCCCCTTCTCCTGAGTGTTTTAACATGGGAGGGGACAATCTGGCCAGGGTTTGAAACAATTATTTTAAATCCCTTGGAATGCAGTTTTCCTTTCTGTTTTGTCACTTAGAATTATAATTATAGCTGTTGCTACTGCTCCATCCGTTGTTACAGCAGACTAATACTTTCGATCATACCTGCTGTTTCTAGTTGCCTGCAACTCTCTCAGACATTGAATGTTAAAGGGCTGAAATCTGCCATGAACTTTCCCTGCCCGAGTTTGGTTAAGAAATATCCCCAGTAGACCAGATGCTTCTCAGAACAAAAGTTAATGACAGAAGCAGCCTTCCTCACCCACTTGTGAAGATCACCATGAAGGTTTAGGGCAGCAAGTCGGAATTTGGTAGAAAATCAAGTGACATTAGAAAGGTGTGTCGCATGGTGTCATTGCTGGTTCTTTTTGACTTGGCCCTGTGAATTTGCTAAGCAAGGTACCAACACCTGCTCCTCCTGCCTGCACAGCTGAGTTTGACCAGTTATCAGCTACTCAGCAGCTGAGGTAACAAGCAGCTGGTTGAAGCACAAGCTCCTGCCACATGTATCCCAGGCATGGTGCTCTTCAGAACAGACTGTATGAGTCCTCTGCATAGCTTTCTGGGGCTGTCTCTCATCCCACTTTCTGTGGGATGCCACTGTGCCACTGACAGGGCATAAAGTTTTGTTGGAAAGCCAAGCGACAGCAGATATTCTTAGGCAGGGTTTCCATGCTCTCATTTCCTAAATGAACCACTTAGTGACTAGTAGATGATCTGTCAAGGAACGTAGCATCCATGTTTTCGAAACCAAATTTCTACTACAAGTTGATGAAGAGACATGCCCTTCATACTATTCAATGGAAGTAAATGGAAACTGTAAGCTGATTATAGTTTGGTTGAGAAAAGGAACAGAAAGCACCAGGCAGCTCTCCTCCAAGGGCTTTGAAACAAGCTGGTGGCTTGGTGACTGAGCCAACACAGCAGAAACAGGGAAATAAACTCTGGCTTGAAGTGCCTCTGAAATATTTCCTGAATCCTTTTGACCTGACAAAGGACATACACCAAAGGTGTCCCTGTCATGCAGCTGCAGCATTTTCATCAGGCTTCAGGAAACCCACAGCTCCCAGCATCTCATCTGCCTCCAGCCTAAGAGGTGGGTGGAGGAGATGAAGCTCCCTGCTCTGCCAAGTTCAGGTTGTCTTATGCATGTGATAGATGTGGAGATGTTGAGACAGAAAAAATCCTCAAGTAAAAAATGTTCGTCAGGTTGCTTCTTCATGCACGCTGTGATACATCACTCATTTTTAAATAGCATTTAAACAAGTGTGAATAAATTCCCTCTGCAAATGGGAATGCTCCAAACATCTAGGGCTGTATGCTCCATTAACATTCAAGGAAATAAAAGCTCATGAGCACCAATGTTATTTTTGAAAATGAGATCTAAGTTGCTTAGATCTTAGAGAGCCCTATGCACAGCTTTTAATTACATACTTGAATTACTAAAGCATGTGCAAAAATAACATTATAAATATGTATAAACATTTTTAATGCATACACATGTTCACATGTATTTAATTTAGTGGTCAATATTTCACATCACCTGCTTCCTTTATTTGTGACCAGGAATGAACTAAGGTGCTGAATTAGAGTTTCTTTTTTTTTTTTCCCCAGCATCTTGTAACTTTCTTCTTAAGCTAAGTTCTCCTCTTTGCTCATACCTCAAAATCACAACAGCACTCATCATAGACAGAAAGAAATACACACTTTCAGCTATCATCTAAGATTAGACAAGCATCTTTTAAAACAACACTATGAAAAATTTTCTTTCCACAACGTTCTCTTTCAAAACAAGGACAAGGAAGAAATCTCCTGGGAAAACTGTTTGAACACCCGAACACGTGGGTCTATATTCAGTAACTGCACTGATTTTTAACAACACAGACTGGACTGTTAGGCTTGTATACACACACACTGGGACATCCTCTTGTATACATTTTTCTTCCCTCTCAGCTTTCACTACAGATATAGCTTTGTTTTTGTTTTGTATTTGACTAACACTAACAACATCACAATTCAGGTCGAAGTCTAGGCCTTTAATTTGCAATCCTATTAAAATAAGATACAGGACAGAGCAAGACGCTTGAAAGTTGAGAGGCAAGTAATGTAAGACTGAAGAAAGATGTGATTTTCCCTAAGGGAGTCAATTCTTTATCCATTTTGTAACCTTCTTTTATATCTAATAGGTTACATCATTGACATACACTCCAAGTATTACACCTGCTTGTATATTAGACAATTATCATGCCAAGAGAATATTTTGCTTTTGTTTTTACTCCCGGCTCTGCACTTGTTTCTGCAGATTGCACAGATTCAAAAGTCAGTGACCTTGGCTAATTTGTGAAGGACAATTAACACTCAAGCAAGTGTTCTAAAATCCCTCTCCTGCTAACTTGCCAGAAGAAAGACCAAAGTCACAAAGTCACAACATGCACATTAACATCAGGGAAAAAAAAAAAAAGAGTGGTGATTTAAATATCTCTCAATCTTGAGAAAGGAGAGAAGACCAAGAGAAACAGAAATAAAATACATCTAAGTAGTGGCTATTTATTTATTTCTTTATTTAGATCTGTTAACAAACTTGTGTGAGAATCCAGGAACCAAAGAACATAGGTGAAAAATAAAAGCTCCCTATTTGCTGTTGCTTGAAGAATAAAAAAGGTCAGGTATGCAATAGAAGAGTTATGAGTATGAAAAACACATGATATTCAGCAATATGATTAATGTCTTAAAAGTATCAGGGGCATAAGTATTTTCTCTCTGTTGAACCTGCATCATAAATGTATCTTCAGAGAGGGAAAAAAAGAGGTTCCCAAATCCAACTCTATTTTTTCTAGGACTTCAGGGAGAGAAAGAATTAGTCAACCGAGCCACAGCTTGGCCTCACTTTCCCATCACTAAATGGTTTTGGATGTCTGATCTTTAAGCTTATTATCTTCACCATTGCTAAATTCATTCTACGTACTGACTCTGCCTTAGTGACTCTACTAGAAGCTGCTAGTTAAATTGAGCTACCTCACAAAGTACTTAACAACACTCTTACATATTTATTACTTGACAGGGTCTTAGATGTGGATCTTGCTGCTCAAGAGGTCAAACCCTGAAGTTTCAGAAGGAGGTGAGGAGGAAGAACAACATCCTTTGTAGGAGAAAGACCACAATTTGAATCACAACAGTTTCTCTGGATGAAAGATCTTTCCCACAAATATACTATAATCCGTCAAAAGCACAACTAGTTGTAAGTACATAAATACTCTGAGATGGGCCATAGCTACATATACATTAGGAGCATATATTTCAGTTGTTTAGAAATAAACAAAAATTTCAAATTACACAGGTTTTTATAGGTAGTTATAGTGAGCTGGAGGTAAAACCTGAAGAGCAGATACTTGAATGGCTGCTGTAAAGTATAACCTACCTTTACCTTCCTTTCCTCTATATATTTTTCTCTTAAAAAGTAATATTCTTAAAATTATCACGTTAAAAAATGCAAAGTAGAAATCAGTGCATCTCATACAGAAACTGATGCCTGTGTTTCAGTGTAGTCCCCAAAGGAGAGTGAAGCCCAGCTTCTCACTTTGTAGGCAACAAATCGGCAGCACGTGGAGAGAAATAACCATCCCCAAAACACACAGCTGTTTGATGACATAGATGGAAGCAGAATCCACATCCTTCTACCATACATCAATGCCTTCATCCTTATCCAAACAAGTGAGCAAACTGAAGTGTAACAGAGGAGCTTTCAGTGGCCACTATCCTTCATTGAGTTGAACCCTTATGATTGCCCACTGAATTCGTTATCTGCTGCAGCAAATGGGAAGAGTAAGAAATCAACTGCAGATTAAGGACTCAATGTCAACAGAATGAAAGTAGCAAAGATGTGGTGATTTATCTTTAAGGCTTCCTAAACTGAGTTGCAATATAGCTGGGACTCCCATGATTCATCATACACTATTACTTTATCACCTCAAAGAGAAAAGCTAACAAAAATCTTTCTCACAAATCTGAAAACCAGCATCTGATCATGGCTTTCATAAGCCATTGTGATCATTTCATTGTGGTTCTTTTCAACCCAGGCCATTCTATGATGATCCCATGATGAAGCCTGCTGAGAACTAAACTTAAGCTGCAACAGCATTCGTGTGATTCAGGTCAGAAACAATGAATGAAAGTATAAGAGAATGAAATATTTTCTAGAAAAAAGAAATGAGGAAGTATGAGCAATCTTACCTGTTTTGTTCATACAGCATACGTCTCCTCTTTTCTCTCTTTGGCAGGTCACTTTAAAAGCTTTGCATTGTTCTTCAAGACCAGTGGAACCGCCGCTTTTCTTCACACCAGTCCAAGGAATACCTGATTTTGCAAGAGAAAAACCAACAAATCAAGTTTCTCCATGTAATCTCAGCATGGAAAACCTATGGCAAGGTTAAAAAAAAAAGTATAGATTTTATTTTTAATTTAGCACTAGGACAAAGCCCTTTCCAATTTATGATTCAGTCTTATGGCAACAATTTCAAGAACAGTAACTGAAATTGTCCTATACAACAACAAACACAGGCCTAAACTTATTTTTTAAGCTCTAAGCTTTACCCTTGTTTTTCTTTGGAAAGCTTCCCCTTTTCAGTTTCTAGCTTTTGTGCTCCAAAGGGGTGAACAAGTTTATCAGCAGTTTATTCAAGCTAATAAACCAGTTGGTTGGCACAATTTAACAAGTCTTGAAATCTCATGCAGCATCTTTAAAACTGTAACTCACTTGTAAGGACAAGAGCAGTCACGAAGCAGTAACTTAGCTCAAAATAGCTATGCAAATACTGGCTGTACTGGATAGCCAAGCCACCTGCTAGAGAGTTATTTACATCTACTTAAGCAGAACAGAGTTTACTGGAATACAGACTGCTTTTTTAAATGCCTGTTAGTATCTAGGCAGGACAGTCTCATTTCTTATTGAAAAAGGTCACATTTTATTTTGCAGTGCTCTCCACAATGCACTAACAAGAAGAGCGACAGCATTAAAAATGACTGTGCTCACATAATCAAACAAGTCTCCAAAGTAAATATCAGAAGAGCTATCTAATGTGCTTGTATGTGAGAATGCAGCTCTCCTTGCACTAACAAATTTAATAGCAGGGCATGAAGCAGCCATTCCAGGCGCACAAACTTGCTGCAGAATTTGAATTAGAAAACTTTATCAAAGTGAAGGTATTTCCTCTTCCCACAAAGGCAGCGGTCAAGATGCTGGAGTGCCGAGAGTGGCAGTTTCCATGAATACATTTGCCTGCCTGTGGTCACCTCTTCAAGACCTGAGGCCTATGCACTATCAACAAACAGCTGTGCCATAGAAAATGTTTGATTGAACCAAAGTATCTTCATTACACTCTGAATCTTCTCCAGCACAATTCAGGCCACCATCACAGAAAGTCCATTTAAAACTGTAGAGTGCCAGCAGCAAAAAATTCACAGTCTCTCAAACAGAGGTCACTTTGCCTATCACTACTGAGACCAGCAGAAATCCTACTGTTGGTAGTAGAAAAACTAATGCCTTTACTGGTTAAATCTTCAATCAGGTGATAGAAGTTACAGGCATGACCAGACAGGCAGAGCAGACACAGATTGAGCATCAACAGCTTTCAAGCAAGTATCCCCTTATACAAACATTTTCAATAAAACTATCTTTCCTAATCTTTCATTATAGGTCTCCCTGATTTGCCAATCTGCATGTCTCTTTAGGAACTGATTTTGGGATGCTGGTGTCTGATGAGGTGGAGGGGAACTGTGAGAGAACCTAGATACAATCAATACAATCTGAGGCTTTGCACTCCACTTTTGACTGGAAATTAATGATTAATTAATGAGAATATCATTACAGATTTAACATTAATATAATGAAAGTATCAGGACAACCAGAGCATCCAGGAGAAAGTGAAGGTTAGCATGCATCAGTCTTAAATGAAACTGGTTAAAATAATACTTATTTCTCTAGACATACTCATTAGCCAATGTAAGCACCTACATAGACTATTTGCATATTGTTATTGTTTTTGTTTGCTATCAGTACATTTTCATATCAGTACATATCAGTACATAGCATAGATGTATCTATATGAAACCTGCTCAGCCCATAAAAACTAAAGGTGGAACACGTGTCTGATAAACAGCCTGTGACAAGCTTCTTTTGTTTCAGGATTGTTCCATTCCAGTTTACAATTTGTTTTACGTTCTTTTGAAACTGTTTCAGTAAAACTGGGATTAATTTAATACATATTTTAATAAAATTGTTTGCTGTAAGGTATGACAAAATTATGAAGTACAGCTGACACTGAAGTGCTGAGCTGCCTGTACTGCTTAGGCAGACAAAAATAAAGCATGTTTAGCTACGAATTCCACAAATTTCCTAATTTCCTGGCCCTAGCCACTCTGTCTCAGATTCATGTTAGAGTGAAAGGTTTTTTATACAGTTCAGTTTCTTTAGAATATATGATAAGTATATCATTAAATTATTTCCATGCAGCCACTGTGTTCAAACAATAAAATGTTCAGTCCAACTCATTTTGTAAACATGCCATAGCTGTTCAAAGGCTCTCTGAGCTCATGTGGTTGGATTGATGGCCCTCAATGGTCAAAAGAAGGGAAAATTATCCTTTGGGATTTTCCCATCTGGTTTACATTGCAGTTCAACCTCTATGGATCAAAGAAAAAGTCTTTTCTGTTTCACTGGGTTATCTAACACGAGCCAAAGTACTTTTGGGTCTGTTCATTGGAAAAGCAAGAGAGCACCACTTCATGGAAACTACTCCTATTTTTATTAGCTTTGAGTCACTTTTTAAAGCTATAATGTGTAGCAATAGACACGGGCACCAGGAGTTAGAGCACAGGTAAAGGGAGCTGAATACTGAAGTCACTGCTCAGAATTCATTTGGTTCTTGTGAAAAGCTGGGCCATTCATTCCTAGAGAGCAAATCCAATACCTGCAGGTTTAGAGGCAAATGCAAGCAAATTTTGGCTTTTCATATTCACAAATCAGTATGAAAAGAATCAAGTAAATTCTCCAACTTGCAAGGCTTTCCAGCCTCTGGGGCTTAAGCTAAAGTGTAGCAGTCTAGAAGAACCACTTTAGTTAGTCATGCAGAGCTTTGAATTGGAGCTTTTGAAGGCAGAAATGCACATTCCTCTTTCTTTCCCTTTTAAGCACTTTCTTCTCATGTTTCTAAGTTATGCTAACAGCCCATCTTAGTCATAAGATCTGGCACTCACTTCTTACCAGCTAGCACCTCACCATGCTGCCTACTTAAGAGAGTTGGGATAAAAATAGAAAAAAAAAATCATTTTATAAGAGAAACAAACGAAAAAAGACGACATACAGCCTAAACTCTCCCTAAATGCAACAAATAATTCAAGAAGTTTTGAATACGTGCATTAGGATTAAATGAACAGCACAAAGCTGCATTGGGGGACTTTCAGATTGGACAGAGGGAAACATGCATTTACCATGAGAGTGGTCAAACACTGCAACAGGTCTCTTAAAGAGGTGGCTGATGCCCCAGGCCTGTCAGCGTTCAAGATCTGGATAATACCTTCAATAGCCTGCTTTAACTTTCACTTGCATCTGAAGAGATCAGGTATTGAACTGAGTGGTCTTTAAAGATCCCTTCCTACTGAACTGCTTTGTTCTCTTCCTCATAAGGTACAGACATACATGTATATGTGCATATTAGAAATATAGTTACGACTTTTCTGTTTGTTAGACGTAAAAGATGTTTCCAAGATATAACTTTACAAGTAACCTATATCAAGTGATGCTACCAAGGACACCAGCTGTGAAGTCAAATTGCCAGCAAGTTAAGAAATATCATAGACACATTTCTGTCCCCTTAATATTAGAAAATATATTAAAAGAAAAATTATTAAATTTACAGGAGGGAAAAGAGAATGAAAGCAGTCTGAAATTGCAGACAAATACATGCAAGCAAGTGTTAAATCTCCATAGTAGAAGTTTGGCCTGGGAGTACCTGTTGATACTGACTCCAGGTAACGGTTCTTCATTGCTCATCACTCTCCACATGTCCTTACAGCATACAATACATGATCTCATGTATAATGTCTGTATTTCATCCCCATGGCAAGCTAGTTGAGTGCAATGACAGAAGCTGGATTACAATTTATATTTTACAACAGCTGTGATTTGAATGACATCATTTCATAATCAGGGCATTTCAACTAATTTGTCTTGGGGAAAACTGCATCAATATTGCTAAAGGGACAGATTTTAAAAATCTGATAGGCTTGTGTATGTAGGGAGAACTAACTTTGCAGAGCAACACCACCTGGACTACCACTTGTTAAAATCTTGTATAATAAATATCTTAGAAATAAGCCACTAGTGCTAAAATAAGGGTATCGTAAACCCTTGCAAATGCAATGAGAAGGTGAGACAAAGGAAAGCACTGCAGGCACAGGTCTGTGCACATACATAGTACCAAAAATACAGTCCCAGAGGCATCTGTCTCTAATGAAGCTTCTTATGTGAGTTAGTTGTTATAGTCCTGAATACAATACAAACCAGAGCTCTGCATTTTAACTCCTGCCTGGCACTAGGTTTTAGCTTCCATAAGGCGCTGTGGGAATTGAACCAGCTTTCCAGAGCAAACTAAACAAGGATGTGAACCAGAGAGATGTTGCAGAAAGAAAACACGCTTAAACAGAACAGATTAAGGTGTAAGTCTGAGTGGTATTGAAGGCTTCAATGAGCAACATACAGCCTGCATTTAGACATGGACCATAGGCTCCATAAACTCCAACTGAGAGGCAGTATGAGTCAAAGGAGGAAGAAAATGTGTCTGGGAATGGCAGTGAATGAAGGTAAAACAATCCTAAGTTTAGCACGTGTCTTTTTTCCCCCATAAGACACAATCACCTTGGTGTGTAAGGCTCAGGTCTAGAGAGAACAGGGTATGGTAAGAACTGAAAATGGAGTTCTTCATAGACTGCAGGATTAGAAGATTTAGAATAATTCATAAAGCCTTTAACATGACCTCTTCTACTGCTAATGGAACAGCTAGAAATAGATTAAAGTTTAATGTATTCATTTGTCAGGCATGCAATTAAAACAACAATCTTTTCACTGATTGTGAATTGTTTACAGTGACTAATAATTACCTGATACATCAGTTTGAGACATGCCAGCAGTTCTACAGTCTGTCTCTTGGCTAGATGTGTAAGCATATTTTATAGTTGGAAAGGATGGCTTAGGGAGCTTGATTCTCCCAGAGAAAGTTGGCAATGTATGGAAAGGCAAAAGATTTGAAAGGTTTAGGCATCTTAGGCATGTAAACTTTTCTTGTGAGGGCAGTTTACATTGTCTGATGTGTCTTTCTCTAAAATATTAGCTCCGTTGTGTAGAAGCCCAACTCCCTGGTCACATTCACAGATAAGATTCATTTAACAGCTCTAAAGCAAGCGCAGGATCAGATTTTGTTGAGGTCTTTACCTTCGGTGATACAAACAAGATTCAAAATATCCTGTTCTAGAAAATATCATCGTCAGCTGATCGCAAATGCTTGTGGACAAGATCCTCAGCAGATGTACAACTGCGGTGTTATGAGCTTCAGTAACATGAAGCTAACTCACTCTAGGCAAAGCCTTGAGACAACTGACAGCAGTTTTTAATCCTGCAGAGGGAGGTTTTTTGTTTTTTTTTTGTGGATAACACTCAGATTGTTGACTCTCCATAAAGCAAAAAATGGGATTATGCAAAGTCATTTTTAAAATAGAATGAATGTTTGCCCTCCAACTGTGTAGGCCTTCTATAGAATACAAGCTTGCATCTTGTTTCTACTAACAGGAACACCTGGCTACTCCAGAACTTCAGCCACTCACTGCTGACATGCTGCACGAGACAGACAAAGTACGAGGGCTGCTTTGAAACTAATGCTGCCTATTTTAAGTTGGTCAGTGAAGTCAGAGGCAAATGTTGGTGGTGTGACAGTAGAGGCTGAACAGTCCCAATAATATTTTGTTGCTGTGCAACAGATGGCAGCAGAGGGGCAGTCTGACAGAATGGCATCTGGCATGGAAGTGAGTGTGAAGCAAAGGTAAGGAATGGAATTCATCCGGGCAGAAAAAACTATACCCACTCACATTCATTGATGCTTGCTGAACACTGATGGAGAATAAACAGTGGATTCCAGCACAGTGAAGCAATGGATGGTGCATTTCTCCAACAATGCCATGGCATGCAGGCTCTTATTCATTGCCAATGAAAATATACAGCTAGTGGTGGTAACTGTTGAAAAATATTCTTTGATAGCTGAGAGCTCTATCAAATAGCATTACTGTACTGTCTGTATCTGTAGTAGTTTCTGGGTAAAAAACAGCAGCAGGCATTACTTCCAGAGCAACCTATATACATATTCCTACAAATCCATATAGGTGGCCTACTGCAATGACTGTTTCCTGCTTCTGAAGAATTAAATTTAACATGTTAAGGGGGCAGAGCAGATGTTCTCCTTCACTCCAGGACTAGCTCCTCTGTTTCTTCTATCAACTGTAAAGGAAGCCTGGGTACAAAGTTTTTTCCCTTAGCAAACTGGTGGCTGCAAGAACATCTCCTTTAGTCTTGTACATGTCTGAGTTACCTATCCTACGCAGGTACAGCTTGAGCAAGGGTTGTTTCACAGCTTCAGAGAGGAAGGGGTTACCATGAGCTCAACGTTTCCAGCCCAGAGAACAACTGATAGAGTCCCTTCTTCTGCCAACCCTGGGGCCTGGCAGCATATAAGAGTAGAAGCAGTCCCACAGTGAAGCACAAACAACCACTCTGAGCAAGAGATAACGCCATTTTCGTAAATTGCTAAAATCCTGGCGTACGCTGAAGTTTGTTTTTACCTATACTTGGCTATCCAGCACAGTGAGCCAATAAATTCCCCGTAGCAATGGAGCAAGCCCAGCATCTGCACATCCAGTGCATATCCGTGGTGGCCAGAGACTTGTGCTGTATGGCCAACAGTGATAAAGACACGTGGCCCACTGACTGCAGGCAATAGCCCTTGAGATCTCAGCTTGGGTTTTTGTTTTTGGAAGACATTTAAGGAGCTTGTGGCAACTTTTTCATGGCTCTCAAAGATTTTTCCCCAGAAGATCTGTTGTTCAAGCTGAAATACCTATTTTGGCCTTATCCTTAAGATAACTTTCACAATCTGTTGAGGCAAAAGGGATTTTCCTTTCAGAAAAATTCAGCAGTTAAGCTTAGTCATACATATCTACATTAGGAAAATATTTTTACAATGTTACTGAAACCTAGCAGATTAGAAAGCCTGCTACACAAATTACACTTTGCAGTTCTTTGCCTGAGGCTCTGGGGGAGACAAATTTTAAGTAATCAGCATCCAATCTTATCTTTACTGGCTATACTAATTTTAAGGAATAGATTCACCACAGCGCTCTATGTTTTAGTCTCTAATTCCCTGGAGTCCTTGCTTAAAAGAGCAACAACCACCCAACAGAATCATATGATGACATAATGCAGGAACACTTTCAACTCAATACTAATGTTAAAAAGCAAACAAAAAATCTCAAATTCAACATGCTCAGAGTTGTTGCTTCGGAAAAACAAAGCAAGATGATCTCCTTCGGGTGACTCAGAACCCATGAGACTTTCTCCCACTATAAACTAACACCAGGCACGCTCCAGCACCTGTCTTTTACACTGTGGCTGCGGGCAAGACTGGCAGAGAGTTCAGGATCTCTCCATTAAAAACCACAGGGAGGAAAGCTCACAAACAACTGTGAGGACAATCAAATGCTTGGAGGCACCTCAGGACTCTCATTCCAATGCAGATGAAAACACCAGAAAAGCTCACAATGGGAGAAGAGGAGGAGATTTACACACACTTACACGGAGAATTTGGAACCCCTCCTTATCTCAGGAGAGACTCCTAACTCACCCAGCAGGACATGTGGTTTGTCAGGATGCTTTGGCTCTACACTTTTCCACATGAACACCCTGTACGTACAATTTGTACTCCCCAAGCTGTACTTGTTACCAGGGCTGCAATCCACAGACAAAAAAAAACAAAAAAAGAAGTGAGCCCATATGTTAGCCAGCTCTTACTCACTTCTGCTTTTAACATGTCCTTGGAGAACATTCTTAATTTTTTCTTTCCACATTATACATACTCATGCACACCTGTGGGGTTAGGTTATTGTCCCCCCCCTCCCCCTTACATTCACAAAATCTGCTTTGTTATTCTTGTTTTAAGGTCTACAAGAGAGAATTCAAGATGCTATAAGTTTTTCAAAGTTGTTCCCCAGCTCACAGAAATGAAAAAGAAAAAAAAAGCAGCCATAGCAATTTCTTTTGGCAATATCTTCTGCCACAAGCAGCCATTTTCATGCCCTCCATAATGAGGAGGAGTTTTGGAAGGCTCTGAATTGTCCGGGAAACAAAAAAAATTCCACAACTGGGAGACTGAAGAAAGTCTGAAATGCAAACTGAAGGCATTTCAGACACAATACACTTGATGAGTGGTTGTACAGATTGAGAAAGCATTGTTTCATCATCAGTTTTCAACTCAAGTCATTGCCATCATATGAAAAATACCTTCCTCTATATTTTTAACCCTTCTTTTATTAGTAGGAAAAAATCTAACAGATGAGTTGAATTTTTTTTTTTTAATCAAACTGGTCTTTTCCTTACTTTGAGGCATTCGTTCCCATTTTACTTCAGTATGTTTGTGTTGAATACGTTTACTTATATTAGTTTATACTTCCCAGAAAACAGTGGAGGTTTCTTCTGTGGTCAGACCAGTGCTATGACTCATGGAATTGTGATCATCAGTCTGCACAAGAAGCAGAGGTCAGTCAGACAGCAATGCATGTACAGAAGTGAAGCTGCACCTTCCAGCCTACCAAATCCGTGAGGTGCTGCAGCAGAGAGGGGACATAAGCTCATTCTGGGCCGAGCTAGAACAAAGCACTCCAGCTCTGCACAGCATGCTAGTCCAAGATTTCAACCATCACCGTAAACACAAATCTGAATTAATGCTTTCCTTCACTTTCCATTCTGTAAAATAAAATCTAAGGCTTTTGGGCCTAATTGGACATTTTCAGGTTCAAAATAAACTGAGTTCTCCAACAGATAGAATCCACTTCTCCCTGAGCTGCACTAGGGGCAGCTCACCTCTCCCTGCTTGGGAGCAGGATGACAGACTCAATATGCAGTTGGGGCTGCTTTCCAGAACAGCTGGACACATTGGTGTGCATAATTCAGGCGAATAATGAGCCCTTCTTAGTATGGATCTTTCAGGAAAGCATGCCTCTAATCCCTACAGAGACATCACATGCAGAACTCTAGAAATACGGCCTTTCAAAGAAGGAATAGATCAAATTTTAAGCAATTATGAACAAAAGCACATCCAAGAGGTACAGAAAGCTGTAACTGTAAACCAGTTACATCAGCAAAGCAACATTCCCAATGCTGAGAGAAGGGAAGATTTCGACTAAGGCTAAAGCAAGTTACTTGAGGCAGCAGCTGAAAAAAAGAAGGTTCTGCCAGGAGTCACAGTTCTTCCACTCTCAGCACTGATGATGAACCACTCAAGTAACTGGGTGGCATTGCCCCTAATTCCTCTGGAAAAAGGCTCTCTGGGAAAGGACATACAATAATTGTGGAGGGGAAGCTGAACAAAGTACAGAACACTAATTAAGTTGACTTTTGGTTAGTCATATCAAGATAAAATGGAATTTGTGTCTCAAGTTTCATATCAGTTGAATTTCAATGATCAGTAGGATTGGTCTTACAGGGATGTTCCTTTCCTTCATTTGCTCTGTTTCCAACATATAGTAAGCTTGGAAGATTCCTGCCTGGAACCACAATAAAAAGTTGATAATATTCAATGACCTGGCTAGGGAAATAATTTGATTACCCCAGCAATAAATAGGTGTAATACAGGATTTCCTTATCACCCTGACACGGGTGGATAAATCATATGTCCCAACTATTGCTGCCTACTGCACATCTTCGAGGTTATCTCTAGGTAACAGATGGCCAGTCAGCACATCTAAATTTCACTCCTGCTATAAATTATCTTTTCAGTAGAGAAAGCATTTCTGTCTCTCCCATGAACTACATTAAAGAGTTTATTTCGTGACGTAGGAGCATCAAATTAGTGCCAGACGTTTAGTACTATTATTACTACCAAGTTTTCTTTTCTCTTTGTAGCATGAGAGTTGTAGAGCAGACTGTTCTCTGACCTTTACAAACAGTTCCTGCCTGCATCCAAACAAAAAGAAGCATGGCATAGCTAGTTTGTGATGAGATATCAGTACTTCAGCTCCAGATGCACACAGAGAACAGTTGGTTTAAAATGAAAGAGAAGCTAAATATCAGTATACATTATAGTCTTCTTCAGAGCAGCCTACTCACAGAAAACAGCTTCTAGGCAAGCACAATGAATCACGTCGATATTGGAAAATACACACATTCCCCAGAAAGCTTCTGCTAAAAGCTTATCACATTGCACCAGATGGTTGGCTAGCCGATAAGAGGGAGCTCATCTCAAAAAAAGAAAAAAGAAAAAGGAACAACCTACCAAAACAAACAACCAAAAAAAAAACCCAACCTCTAACAACGTACAACAAGGGAAATCAAGGATGTAATAGCCTCCAGTGAGCCAGTAGGCACATCTGATGCACTAGCCAAGCTTGTTAAAGTACACAAGACCTTCTCCACATCTAAAAGAGAAACAGCACCTACCATACCAAGTGCTCCTGGGAACAGCCATGAGTCTAATGGCCATACATACAAGGTCTTACTGCTTGCAGGAAGCTCCCCAGTGAATACATCCAGCTGAGAATAAACTGGGAATTTGGGTCAGGAGATTTTCTTGCCACCACACACAGTGGTGCTACCTGCCTCTCACTAGGCAGCTACATGTGCAGAGGAAGAAGTGTCTATAATTGCTAGGATTGTAGAAAAGTCAGGCAGTTGTTCTCAAGTCTAAAGCAAAAATAAAAGCCAAGTGGAAGCATGCTCCACAAAACTTTTCTCCTTGGATATCCCTTCCTCCTAAGCACAAGTCCTACCCTGAAAAATACCATGAAAGAAAACTGCTGAAATATTTCTACTGTTGAAGTTTCCTATGCTAGGAAAAACAGTTAATATTTTCTCCTAGTTCTAGCCTACCTAAGATGTTTAAACATAGAAGAGAAAAAGAAGGAAAGAGAGAAAAGAGTAAAAAGGGTCTTTAAACTCTAGGAATGTTTTTTTCTGTAGTGAACTCGGAGTGACAGAGCTTCATAACAAAAGTTGAGTGTGTAATATTTTCCACTGCTTACGGTTCCCTTCTGAACTTCCATTTTGTGGGAATACACTTGGATCATTGCTGACCTGTCTCTGGAAAAGGCTCACTGTGTATTTTGGCTTGGCTTCCTTCCATTTCTACTCCTCTAAGTCTGTTCCCCATTTCAACATCTCTCATTGCCACATTCCCAAACATGTTACACAACCCCTAAGAAGCAATTTATAGGAACATTAGTAATTCAGCTGTGACCAAACAAGCACTTCTCCCTTCTAACAGATCATTCTCTCTTGGGAATCATAGCTATGTGGCTGTTTGCTCACTTGTTTACAGCATTTCTCTGAATGCGATAGTTAGACAAGCAAACAACTCAAAGCAGAATAAATCCATGAAAGCCAATGTTTGCAGCAAGTTTTAAAGCAAAACCTGGCTGGAAAGGCCTTTCCAAAAGTGCCTAGAAGAGTCTTGTATGTGAATGTGCAACCTCCCTATAGCCAACCACATTGTGCCAAATGCATGTACACAGATCCTGCTTTGATGTTCGTAGCCTGAGGCAGCACTGCCCCATATAAGAATCTGTAAGCACTCTGAGGATGTAACCCATCACAGAGTAAAGGGTGTTTTCATAATAGCAATAGATACAAAGATATGAGACTGCATAACTTATCCAAGACTGGAGTTACTTACATACAATGCATCACTCAAAGTCAGTGTCACCAAACGTAAGATTAACAACTGGTGTCTGACCTTGCAAACCCCTATTTCCTTGAACTCTGGCTCCCATGAAATATTCCTAGAAGCTACTAGTTTGACAGGTCAGAGGCCCTAGCTTTCCATGTTTTGCCAGAAAATAACATCAAGTTCAACATCGACTTGTTGAGGAAAAGAGGACTCCTGTCTTGTGAGCTTAAAACCCAAGACAGAATCACATGTGTTTGCCTACAGAACAAAAGCTTCTATAATTCATAGCATGGAGTAGATTGGGCTGACTTCCAATGTCCTTTCACCCTGTTATAAAAATTGTCATTTATGCAGATGAGAGTGCTAGGTACAGTATCTACCTGCCACAGTTTATGGCCTGACACATTCACTTGAATGAAAATGACTGACTTCAAATTTATGCACTCATTACAAGCTGTAGCTCATGGTCACATTTATTTCTGCTTGGCTGTACCTCCAGCAGTGATAAAGGTCTTTAGAAAAAAGGTTTGTGGTACAAACTAGTAGCAGTAACTGCCCAGGCCATCTCCATGAATTCTATTTTCAAGGCAACCCAAAGGCAGCCCTGCAGCCATACTCTGCTGTACCATGGCAGCATCCATCCTCCTCTGCGCAGTTGGTATAAATTGACACAGGTTAACAAGTTAAGCATAATGTCACACAGTTAAGTGGAAAATTGTGAAAAAGCTACTCAGCCTCTCGCAGTAGAGGAAAAAAAAAAAAAACATCTAGAGAGACCCCTGGATCTGGGCCAGGGAGCACAAGCAAAGCAGAGAGCTGCTTATGCAGCTGTCACAGTGCTGATGGCTTATGCAGCAGTCACAGCTGATGGCTGCCTAACACCCACCTGAAGGTAAATTAGGTTTCCCAAAAGCAACCCACACAACCTTGCCTGTGAGCATACAAGGAGATGGCCTCATAGACATGAAAAGGCAGTTCTGCATTTAAGGCTAGACAAGCAGTCCAATGCTCTCTACCCTTGCCTTGGTGATAAGCAGATTTTATGTTTATCTGCCCCAAACCCCTGCAATCATCCAAATAATCATATGTTATGTCACCAGAGAGGTCTTCATCAGAGTTAGTCAGATGTAGGCAAAAATAAGTATCTCAGTCACTGGTGCTATCCAGTTCCCAATGATATCCTTAGCAAGTGAACACAGAGCAACACACATCTGCTCCCACAGTGTCTTCCCATACTCACCATATGTGTCTCCCTTGTTACATCCTACAAATACAACTTCTGCCATGAGTTAGTGCCTACCAGTACAACAACAAAGCCAACATCATTATGCAGACATCCAGCTGCTGGGGGATAGGTAAGCAGCACACTGTCCAACCAGCCATTTCAACCACCACCTTCTCATTTTGTAGTATGTTATCTCTGGTTACATGTAGTTGATGCATGCATCTTGGTGAAGGCTCAACAGGAACGTGTATGTACGGACACAGCTTGGCACAAAAAGCCCTCAGTTGTTCATCCTGCTCAGTTCTGAGCAGATAAAGCTGTTTATCTCGTGTTGCACCACTGGGTCCACACACTTCAGCTTGTCTGGCCTGGCACTCTTTCCGTTTGGCACCTGAGCACAAATATAAACACTTTACCATCCTTTCAGAATGGAAGCACGAAGGAAAAACATTTAAAACTGAAGAGCAATGACAAAACACAGTGTGGAGACAGGAACAAGCAGAAGTGTCATAAGCTGCTCTCTCCAAAGCTGACAAGTCATGTAACACACCCTCAACTTCTGAATGTCAATGCTAATGAGCAGGTTTTCTTCTCCCTCTGAGCCTTCCATTTCTTTTCAGGGCAGAACTAAAGGCTCTGTAGGCAGTAACAAAAAAAAAAAAAAAAAAAAAAAAAAAAAGAGTAGGCAAACCAAATGACAGATATTTATCAAAAAAGAGGAAAAAAAAAGAGACAAGTTTCCTACATTCTCCACAAGGATTTTAGTTGCTATAGAATGACAAAAATAGAGTTGTGCTATAATGGCACTACAAACCAGTAACTTCTCCACTGTCCAAACTGGGAAAAGGTGAAAATGCAAATAAAACCAACATGGGGTAAAGGCCAGAACCATAAGCAGTAGGAACCTTTGGGACAAAAGAAATGTAAATTGAGCCTTCCTGTGCTAAGTTTCTGGGAAATAATAAAGTTAATGAAAAACTGTTATATCCAGACTCAGTACAGAGATTTACTGATGGCTTGTGCAGCACAGTGTGATCTATTAATTTTCTAGTTCCCCACAACAACAAACACTTGGGCTTCCTCTGTCAAAGACATTTTATCCATGTTCAGGCTGAAATGCATTAAATCCCAGCATTCCAAGACCTTATTAGATGTGTCATGATGATACCAGAGATGAACTCGGGGACTTGCTGCTCAAGTTCACTCCCATGGGATTTTCAACTTGTCAGTGCTAAAGCAAAACTCAGGGAAGATGCACTGCCTGACATTTCTAAAGCACACAGAAATTAACTTGAAACCTGGCCTTAATAAGACCACCTGAACTGACATTTACCTGCCTGAGGTGAAGGCAAGGCATAGGAAAATACAGGTGGGCTTAGATGGATACTGGCATGGGGTAGCTGTGGCCAGTAAGGCCCTGCTAGTGCCACCAGGGCCCTGACAGCCCCAGACCTTACCTTGAGCATCAGACTACAACAACACTTGTGGGCACCACTAGCTATTATTAATCTACACTGATTGCTTCTTTGTTTTCTCCTCGTCCTTGAAAAATTGAAGTAACTTTTAATTAAAAGAGGAAATGACATTGAAAATCAGGCAGAATTTTCATCTTCTCTGTAGTTTGGGGGTGATGGCAGAGCAAAGATGCTTACAGCATTTTGTTCTGCTTCAAATCACCTCCCACGTTATTAGTCTCTTATCACAGCAAAACCATTCTATATATGCCTTCCCTAGCTAACAGTCCCTGATACAACCACAGGAGTGAAACATAGCAGTTTGATTGTCCATGCTCACATTTTTCCATCCTGTCCTGGTTTGAGCTGGGACAGTTGTTACTCTTTAGCTTTTGAAAGTAAGCAAACAAATGAAAAATAACATTGATAACACACTGACGTTTTAGTTGTTGCTGAGCAGTGCTGTACAGAGCCAAGAATAGTTCAGTTTCTCAGTTTCTTGTACCATCTTGCCAGTGAGGGGGCCTGCAGCATGAGGAGCTGGGAAGGGACAGAACCACGAAGGCAGACCTCAACTGGCCAAAGGGAAATTGTGTATCACATGATAGTGTGTGAAGAAACTATAAAACTACTCAATATATTTAAGCACAAACAAACTGTTGAAAGAAGTCAAACTTGTGAAGTTTCTCCTCCCTTATAATTTTAGGAATAGAAAAAAGGCAGAACCTTCTCCCAAAAATGCACAGATAATACAAACACACTTTAACAAGCTTTCACCCTCAAACAGCCCTAGGGAGTAGATTTACTTTAATGTGGCTGTCAACTCAGAGAACTGAGGATCACTGAGCCCACTCTACCACATCAGTCTACCACATCACTGTCCAGGATCAAGAAAAATACTGTACAACAGTGAAAAAAAAATTAACTTGGTTTTGTACTGGTTTGTGGCCTCTGAGACACTGACTTTAATCTGGATTTTAACTTCCTCTCATAAGAAATATTAAATTCGAAGTTATCAATGCACACCAAAAAATAAAGTCAGGAGGAAAAAAGCAAAGTTGTTAATTTTGTCTGTGGAAACATGGCAGAGGTCAAGCCCTCTCTAAATATTGCTTTTTCATATCACCTGCTTATGGCAGAGAAAAGGAAGCCAACCATAACAGTGAGCATTTTGTAAATGATGTTCAAAGAGAACAGTCAGCTATTCCAAGCCATGCTGGCATGAAGAATCCATTTGTCTCTTGATAATTTCTTATCTACATCTTTGTAGTCACACCTTCCTTCAGCATTTAAACTCCACAATAGGCTTCCCGCTTAGAAAATAGGAATTGAAGCCACGGTAATTATCCAAACCCACAAAAGCCAGAACCTCATTGTGATGTGGTTTAATAATTACCATTTTGCTTTACAGCAAGTTTGATAACATCTGAAGTTTGTAGCCAATAATCCCCATACAATTAATTGTACTATAAAGCTCACATTGGGAAAAAAGGAAACGAGACTCCCTCCACTATTTTTTTTGGAGTATAGTAAGGGAGCATTTTTCTCAACTAGGCTAGTAGAGGTTCAAAGAAAGCTTGCTCTGCTTACCTCTGAAAGTTACCAGTCACTTTCTTTCACTTAAGGTTACTGAGCTCAGTTGCACACCAACATAAAGTACAAGTAGCTCAAGTGTTGTCTGAGGATGACTGACGATGTGAAGGCTGAAACTTCTTATTAGAAATGATGCAGTCAAAAACATAAGAATTAGCAATGATATTTGGTATTGCTTGTATTATTTGCTCACAGTCTCACAGCATTTTGCAACACGGGAACATTTTGATTAATGGGAAACTGGGATACTTTTGATTTCATCTTACTTCATGCACAAATGCAGCAAGTTATTGCTTTTATCAGCTATGTCTCAGGGGAGCCATTTGACCGAGTAAGCACTTCTTTAAGAGGGAAGAAATCAATGGGTTGGATGGGTAAAAACAGAGACACAGTGTCAGAGCACCATATAATGCAGCTCAGTACTCCTTGGATAGTGACTAGTGGGGTATGTCAGCCAGGCCATAAAAACAGGCCAAATTTGTAGTGCTGCCCTGCCAGAACATATTCCCAGCAA
Source organism: Lagopus muta (assembly GCF_023343835.1). Classification (NCBI taxonomy): domain Eukaryota; kingdom Metazoa; phylum Chordata; class Aves; order Galliformes; family Phasianidae; genus Lagopus; species Lagopus muta. The sequence continues at coordinate 33,740,531 of NC_064439.1, forward strand.
CCAGTGGCTTTGTGATTTCTCACACCAGAAGCATAGGTTTATGTACCAGCTGGTACATAATTAATAAGAAACATTAATAAGAAAATATAACATACATTAATAAGAAAATAACATTTTATTCTATGAACATTTTTTGTTGCTTTCTTGAACATCTGCAGAGTTTTGGTCCTCACAGCATTCTACGTCAAGGGCTGCCAGAGATTAACTACAAATCAGATTATGGAGCAAAATTCCTCTGCCTGTTATGAATTTTCAAGCTTTGTGTTTCACTGTACTTCACATAAAAGTAGTAGATGAAAGAGTGAAAGACTGCTCTTAAATATCTGAGTAGCAGAGATCATATTGTTCCCTCCAAGTCTTTTTTTCTCCATGCTTAAAAGCTCTAATCCATTTAGTCATGGCTTGAAAAGAAGGTATTCTGCATCATCACTGTCCTCCTTCTTTGCATATTTTTTGGTTACTCATCCTTTCTGAGAATGGAGGATCAATAACACAGGCACATCATCAGCTCTTACAGAAGCATAAATGTTCCCTGTTTTCTCAGCTCTTTTCCTTTTCTAAGAACACTGAATATTGGTTTGTCTCTTTCACCCTCATTGAGCACTCAAACTGATATTTTTACATATATTCTTGTCCAAAAATGTTTCAAAATCCCTTGTAATTACTAATAGTTATTTCACAACCCATCTCTCTTTATGAGAAATGAGGTTGTTCTCCAAACCATATTAGTTGCCTTTATCAGCAGTGACAGATGACATTTTATCAACTAATTATAAACTAGACCTTCCTTCACCACTTGGAAACAAGCTGTTCTTCCAGTGAAACTTCCACCCTTCTCTACCAGCTTCTCAGCCTCACTCAAATAATTTGGACTGCACTGGCTCTAGCAGCAATCTCCAGGATATTTCAATGATCTCCATTACGTATTCCTACCTTGCAAGATGTAGAATACAAAGGAAAACATCTCATGCAGTTTCACTCATGGCATAGGCCTGTATGGTGTAGATGATTGCATGCTTGCCTTAAATCCCAGGTCACGCCTGTTAGCTTTGTGCAGATGTCTTGGATACCACTGAGCATCCCAGATGGGACGAAGTGCCTATTTTTAGGCAATTGAATCCAACTCTTTGTTTCCTGTTTCTTAACAAGTTACAGACTCATAAGAGCAATCATACTGCTCTGTTGATTTGTTTCTTTTCAAGTGTTTAGCAAAAGCTATTCTGGAAATCTGGACAGACTACTAACTTTTCACACATGCTAGTAAATCCTCTAAAAAAACATTTAATAAATTTGTAAGAGATTATATCCTCCTACAAAAGCAATGACAAATCTTTCCTATTATACCTTATGTCTCCTTTTTATTATACTTCCTGTATTTCTCCTGATACAGTTATTGGTCACTAAATCTCACAGTCACCCAAAAGTTTGTTTTGTATAGTGAAACCACATTTATCACTTTTTAATCATTCCATTACCAAGGCAGTTTTAGGTGATATATTACAGACTGAAACAGTTCTACTTCTCCACACTAAGTGCTAATGCAAAGACTAACCCAAGGGCTGGCTCAGCAGCATAAATTCGTGAATTAATCTGTAATCCACATGCCTTTATCAGCCCTTGGCATAAATGAAACTAGTTGCATATCCGAGTCTTGATCTATGGCCTTCCTGTGTTTAAAAGCTATACCCATAAAAGCAGCTCCTCCTACAGTAAACACAATTAGGAGCTGGGCAAAAAAGTCTCTCTCCATGTGGTTTGTATCTAGTCCTTAAACAAAACATGCTACAGTAGCAAATGGATTTCTTGGCCAGCATTTGCACTGGGGTTATACTGCCATTGCCACATCAGCAAAAGACTCTCGCTCCTTGCTGCCATTTCTATACCAGTAAAATTTTGAAGTGTAGGCTGGGACCACGTCTTCATACTTTCCCACAGCCACCCCAAGCTCTCCACAGCCCTGTGGCACTGCTCAAAGTTTCAGTAGTCTTCCTGCACCTTTCCCCTTACCTACATTTCTCAAGTGAAATGGCCTCAATTGCTTAAACATGTCTACCACTGTGCCCACACTGAATACACATTGCCAGCAAGTAGCAAAAAGCAGCAAGATAAAGACTATATATCTGGATTTTCACTGGTAATACAGAGGTGAAAGCTCAGGTATTTTTAATCCATGAGTCATCATAATCACCTTTACAAATTGAAAGCTTCCTGGGATTTCAAAATGTGAAGAGTTGACTGAATTAATACCTGTTGTGTTACTGAACTGTCACAAATAAAAGTTAAACGTGTATGAGCATACTGTCACGTAAAGCTGTTCTAAAGAAATCATTAATCCTGCTCACAAGGGAATCCATCTCCAGGTGGATTTACTCCTTTCCAGGTATCCTATTTCTCCATTAGATGAAAAATTTCCTTATTCTTTGCTTCAGAAGATTTATTCACAGCCACTATTCTGGTAAGTTACTTGAATCTCATGGTAATATTCAGGCAAGGTCAATTCACAGCTAAAACTGATGTGTTGCTCTAGATTATTCCTATCCTTAGCCAGTATCACATCACAGAAATGCATTAGGACATTTTCCTGGACTATGATGTCTTCATACTGACTGGAACAACTACAGAACAAACAAATGGAAAGGCATTCCCTGTGGCTGACCTACGATTTGGAGCTCTCTCCATCCCTTGAAATCCTTTTTTTTTTTTTTTTTTCAGCATAAAAATAAGCCCAAGAACCAAAATGACACAATTATCACTTCCTTCAATGTTTGTGAATGGCTACTAATCCAAAAAGATCACGGTGTGTATGTAACACATTTATACATTAGTGCATCCTCCACTCACATCCATTCTTGCATAGGTCTCCATCAGGTCTAATGCTATTTCCAGCTTCCAGCCTTTGTCTCTTGCCTACCAGGAAAAAATCAAGCTGAGAGTCAGACCATGTTGACCCTTGGGAGGGCAGAATGTGTGCACAGAATGTGGATACTTTGTCTCTTGTCTTATGCTGCCCTTGGTGAACAGTGCTACCAAACACTGTAGGTTGTTGCAAAGCCTTATTTTTCTCCTTCAGAGTTTTCTCATGTTCTGAAATTAGGGTTACCACAGTGGTGCACAAAATGGTAAACAGCAGAGAGGATGAGACATTTAAGGAAGAGCAGACAATACTGGCTACAAAGAATGGGAACATTTTGGAGTCTGACTCCAAAGGAGCATCTGGTATTTCAGGTATTATCCACACAGGTGGCACAATTCTCATCCCCCATCAGAGCTTTTAGATTAAGATCATCATTCTTCACCTTGAAACACAATGGAAACATGGCGTGATAGTGGCTGGAATGAGGCAATAAGAGCACAGAATCAGAGAACTGTGGGTGCAGATATGGTTGTCACTGCATTATAATACTTAAAATAAGAAAACAACCGTGATAAGAAAATATCTTTGGGGGAAGGAAGGGTTGAGGACAGAATGGGAGATCCCAGATAAGTAGATGCTTTAACCCAAACATCAAGAGGATGACTGCAGATATCTCAGGGCCTATTTCGATATGCAGAGCTTGAGTTAAGATTTTATATAACAGATGGCAGTTTGAGTCACTAAACGTTACTATTTGGCAACAAACTTCTGCTCTCTCAACCATTTCTCAAGGGATTCTTGCCACAAACTGCTGTGGAAGTGATGTGTATTCTGTAACATTTCAATTGCAGATTTCCTAAACCAACACAGAATTCCATGCAACTAGAGATGCAAATACACATTTAAACAAAAGATCTAAAGTAAACTTGGAATACATTAGCCTGGGCCAGAGAAACCACCCTGGAGTCTAGAGGCCCACATTTTTTCCTATGTATTTCTGGATGACTTATGCTTGCACTTCATTATCTCCATACAGATCAAATAATTGAACTACAATTTAGACTTTTAGGAAATTTCAGTAAATATGAGAGGAGAATTAATTTCATAATCAATATTCGTCACTGAAAGTGACTTTAATGCATCTTTAAAAAAAAACCTACCAAGCTATATTTGTAGGTTGATCCAAACAATATTCCTCTGAATGCTACATATGCCATTGAACAGGCTTTGAAGATCAGATACACAAAAGGATTCAGATATCCAAACACTTCTTGGTTTAATTTAGTTGAAGCCTGGTGGGTTTTAAGCACCAACACATTTTACACGATCTGGCCTTATGAATCTTTGTAAGGCCACTGGAAGAATTACCCTCAGGGATAAGATTAAGTCTCAGCTCCACTCTCATCCTCAGTTTATTAGGTTATAGCCTTTTCTCAATTACATCAATAGAGTTAATAGAAATAGCACATGACCTTTCTGTGATAAGGTTCTTTGGTACAGTGTCCTCCCAGAGAGGCTCTGCTACTATACAGAGCTAATAATAGACAACATTCCTGCAGGGTCATGCTCATGGGGCTGTATACACAAAAGTCACGCACCAAAGCCTCATCAAGCACCAAATGAATCATGCTCTGAATAAAAACAAACTGCACCCACTGTACAGTGAAATGCTAAATATGTTTCCTACATAACAGTCATACTTTTTTAATCCAAAAAGGAGAGAGAAGTGATAGAAGGTAAGCATTGCTATACCACATCTTGTGCAATGGGGTTGCTGATTTTGACTCTGTGGTAGCTCTTGCCTGTCATGCATTCTGCCACAATTCTGCAAGGACTGCTTACAAGGTACAGAAAAAAAGCCCATAAGAGATGGTTGCAAAGCTTATTCACATCAAATCAGCAGTCTTAAATCCGTGAAGAAGAAACAAAGAAGAGAGGACAAAACTGCTTCGCTTTAAACAAACACAAAAGTGAGATACTTTAACTTTGGAGGAGGAGCATTCCCTTTTTGCCTGCACAACACCATGTAGTTTTATCAAGTACAACCCTAGATGAAATTATTCTCTCAGCAATATGCCATAGTGCAATCTAGACCTGCTCATAATAGAAACCAAAGTCTGCAGCCATGTTCAGCAGAGGGTTCTTAGGGCAGTACAGTTAGGTTGTGGTTGGACCCGATCTTGAAAGTCTTCTCCACTTGGAGTGATTCCTGGTTCTATGTCTTGTAAACAAAACCACTGCTTGTAGGCACATACTTTCCTAGAAGTGACAACTCTTTTCACTGGTGACTTTCCACTGTCATTTTTACCACTAAACTGCATTCTATTTATTTATTTATTTATTTAGGAGAATCACATTATGTTACACAGAAGAAAAACACAGTGTCCTAATCTGGAAAGACTACTTTGTCTGGGAAAACTCAGAACAGAGCTTTACAACCATGATACTGTCAACCAGTGCATCAAGATGACTTCTATTACACCCTTTGCACTGAGGTAGCTACTAAAAGGAATTTACTCCATGAATAACAGTGGTGGAAGTAGTTTGGAAAAAGAAATAAACACTAATATTAATTACAGCCATAAAGAAAAGACAACCTTCATGAATAACAGGCATATAGGAAACCTTTTAGGTTTTCATTTTAGAATGTACATATTTGCTTATTTTCTTTACACATACCATAGTTTTATTCTGAACTGGTGATGATCCGTAAGCCAGAAAAAAAAGTATGGCTAATTTGATATACAAAAACATATTAGTAGAGTAAGAACACAGTATAATCTGCATTGCAGAAATATATGAACTGAAATCCTGGCTCTTCTGAAATACACAAGAGTTTCACTGATTTCAGTAAGGCCAGGATTCCATCCTTCTACAGAAGGTACTTCTGCATTGTAAGATGAGGTAACCAGCACAAAACCACATCAGATGACACTGAACTGTACTCTGACAGAAGAATCATGGTCATGCCACTTTGCTTTTTGAGAGACTTCCAGTGAAAACACATTAAATGCATTTCCCAAGTCAGACTCCATTAACTGCCTATTTGTTACTATGTGAATATACAGAATTAGACATTCTTAGCTACAGCACATTATGGTCTCCTCCCATTAAAAAAAAAAAAAAAAAAATCAGTATTACAGCTGACTTCCTAATCAGCAAAGTGTCCAATTCCAGAGATGTCAACAGCTTTATGACTTGACTTTGTAGAGAATTGGACAATAAAAGAATGAGACACTTCTTGACTCTTGTCAAGCTTTCTTCTCCTCTGTTGATGGGCATTTACCCAGTAGTTCCTCATCTTGCTCCTGATCTTTTGCTATAAGAAATGTCAGCACCAGTTCCACTTCTAATGACATCACTTCTTATTAGTATTTTTATTTACCTAAAATAATTTCCTTGTTTTCCATCAACAAAGCAAGATGTTATCTTGTGAGATAACACAGGCTGAAGTAGATCTCCAAGACCAGACAAACCACTGAAAAAAAGGGATGCTTTCATCACACAAGACAGAGGGCATAGTGCTAAGCATATTATGTGCTAATATGTTTCAGCCCACTTTAAAAGAAAAGTAGACTAAAGCCCCTTCATCTTTTTTATGCACCTGCATGCATTTTACAGTTATTCTATTGCTGCTTCAGGTACTGTAAAATACACCAGTTTGGTGGAGTGCTGCCTCAGACTCCGTGAAGACAGACACAAGAAAGTCAATGACTTTCTCGTTTCTTTCTCCTCCAGACTCCCATCAACCATCATTCCATCTCCTCACAAACAGCACTCAGATGTTAATAAACATATTAGTCACTTTTTCAATGGCACCACTTTTTCCAACTCAACATTTCCTAGCTTTTTGTCATCCTGAAGCCTTTGCTGCTTGCTCATGTTTCCAGCTCACCACAAAACGTGCTTTATGAGTGTCAAAGGAAGAATTCCTTCAATCTGAACTGAAACATCAATTAATTTCAAATCCAAAGATTTATAACCTGCATTGAAATTTATGCTTGCTGGAGCTTCCATTAATGTTTCCCTGGATGGAAATTTAATGTGGAACTTCATCAAGCATTCCAGTTGGGAGTTCAAAAGTCAGCTTCTTTTATCAGAGTTCACAACAGCAAAGACTGAAGATTTTACATTTTCTGAATGTTTAATTCAGCAGGAAATGGGTCCCCAGCTCAAAGCTACTGTTTGCAAATCAATCCAGACAAAGCTGACAAGTGACAGAACTAAAACATACAGCACCATGAAATATACTAATGACTTCACATTTTAAAAACTTCTTACATTAATAAGCATACTGATCTTAACTAGATAAAGTGTTTTAACAGGCACATGGAGAATATCTGAATGTATTATAATGTATTTTCTATAGCTTCCATAATTGTGCTTTATAGTGTCAGTTGCTTTCAGCTTGAGTTTAGTGGACTCCAGATGCTTGCAAACAACTTTTAAGAAGCCTGTTTACAGTAAGGTATGAAAGCAAGGGTGTCATCTCTGATTTCAGTTAAGCTACAATTGCTGAGTCCCCATCAGAAGTGCTTGGAATGATAGGTACAAGCTAAAGGAGAATGATGAGATTACTTCTTCCATGGGCCTGACAACAATGAAAGCCTTTGCAAAGTATTGCTTTCGAAACTACAACAAGGAGTGTTAGTGCTGATGTATCTAGGAAATACAGGGCCGACAGACTATGGACAGAGTTCTCTCAGCATGTGGAGCCATGGCAATGCACACACACCACCCTCAGACCTCATGCTCGGATCTTCTCCAGGGGAAGCTGCTGCCAGGGCAACATAGCTAATGCCAGCATCCTCAGATAGGTGTCTGTTGAGCATCAGCGTTGTCTGTATCTCTAAATATCTATGCTGTTATTTTATGAATTTTAACTGTGTTAAAATGGGTTAAATGGGGTTAAGGGTTACTGAAGGGGTGAACACCCCACTACTGGCCAAAACAAATTCAGCCAAAGCAAACTGTACCAGGAAAAGGCCACAGTCCAGCTTTTTTGTTTTACTTCTCCAGAGACTTTGTAAATGAAAGTGAAAAAGTTTTTAGGAAAGTGAATTAACATAGAAAATGAGAATTACTATTATGCACACCTTGTAGAGTCTCCTACTGAGACTTGTTCTTTCGGTCTCACATTAGCGCAGTACTTGCATCAAACGAGCTCCAATTCAAATGAACAACACAGAAAGGGAAGAAAGTAAAAAAAGGAATGATGGTTAAAGCACTATAGTGACAGCACTACCTATGAGCGCAAGCCCTATGCAGTACTTCAGGTAAGATACTATGGCAATGAGGTAAGAAAAGAAACAGCCAAAGAAAATATCTTGGTTACAATCCCCAGATTGTACCACAGCTTCAGTGTTGCTGTTTGATTCCCTAAGGATCAGCTCACTTTCCCAGGAAGCTTAGACTATTTCTGCTCTTATCAAGAGGAAACTTTCTCAGGAACACGAAACGAGAACACAACTCATAGGCAGCAGATGCTCCATTAGGACAGGCTAAACAAAGGCAGTTACATATTTGTGTGGTTATCTGAAAGGCTTCCATTATTTTGATTTGAATAGTCTGTGGCCTACAGTTGGATATTTGCTCAAGGAAATTATTATATAAAGCTATCACGAACTGTACACAGCAAAGGACCAGATGCTATTGGGTTACACTTCCAGGGATGAGCAGTGCTAAAGAGTTGGAACAGCACTGCCTCAATAAAACAAAGCAGCAAGTAAGTTTAGAACAAGTCCAGGCTCTAATAGTGCAGTCACCACTTATATTTCTATTCCTACTTGTGTAACTGTGTTTACTTCTTCGTCTTCCTAAGGATGGTATTTCAAATAATTGATTTACAGTCCAAAAATTCTGTTATTTTAAGGTCTGAAGGGAAAAGAATCCGACTTAATATGATTCCAAATGCAATGTCTTCTGAAAACTCGGTTTATAGCTAAGAAATAACTCCAAATGAGCCCCTATATGGAAAAGTTTTGAGATATGATTAGCCGCGCCTATAAAAAACATTCAGCGAAAAGCTTCAGATTTTACTTCTGATGAGAGGAAACAATGAGATTTTTCCTGTAAGATATGTATTGGAGATGTTGGGAATCCACAGTAAAGACTATAAGACATTCTCTGCCTCTGTAGAACCATGCAGAGCCTGCCTATCAACACAGCCATCTCGAGACCGCTCAGAAAGGTAGGCAAAATTGCGTTTCACCTCTTGGAATGAAGAGCTTGAACTAGAGGTTAAGCCGTTCATAATGTGAGAGGGATGAAAGGACAGGGGGCCCAAGGATGCATAGCCAGAAGAAAGCTCAATTTTAAAGGTTCACAGGTCTTACCTTCTTTCATAAGGAGAGAAGAAAAACTGATAGTGCTTAACTCAGTTGCACCTCAGATACCCTACTGCTCTTTCCTCAGCACAAGCAGCCTAGTTTCTGAAGAATCCAAAGCATGCAGATTAGGATTACGGCTTTTTTTTTTCCCCACCCCTTCCTGCCTTAGTCAACTTCAATATTCCAAATTGAGATCCTCCCAAAAAATTATGTATCACATAAAAATGGCTCTCAGACATTCATATGATATATATACAGTCTCTGTGAGCTGGCTCCTGCAGTGCGGAAACAAGGAGGTCTAGTTAGTGAGCTCCTAGAATTTTCAGGTATCTATTCCAGTTTCTAACCATTACAGGAATCTCCCTTGTTTTGGCAATCCAGACATGCTCACACTGCTTTACGTAGCATTAGCATTACATTGGAGTTCAAGATCTTTTCAGATCCTACACTTAGGACACACAGACTTAAGGAGCATTCTCCATATCGCTGTTTGGGATGGATCAGCCTGTTCTGCTGCATCAAGTCCTATTTTGGGTCAAGGCATAGTTGGAATATCAGGTAACAGCAAACTTAGTAGTAAAACAACAATTGTATGTGTTGAATCATCACATCACCTAATTTCCCTAATATTACACACATCACTACTCTCAAATCTAGGGCCTTCTTTGTAGAGGTGAAGGAGAGTAAAAGAGTTCTTCATGCCACATAGAGCTCTCAGCAGAAAGTACTCCCCAACAGCCTGCCTACTCAACTACTTAAAAGATTTTCAAGACATAGCCAAACTGGCACAATTTCAGAATCACAACCACTTTAACTAATGCCAAAAGCCACATTAAAAAAATGGCAAAAAAAACCCTAAAAATTCAATATTCATGTCATGAATTTCCACTATCTAGGATGATGGAAAACGAAATAACTTAGATGAGAAATGATAGATTTTTGGAGTCCTCCATCCACCTCTCAAAAAAATGAAGAAAAAACAACAAACCCACCACCACCAAAAACAAACAGGAAAGCACACACACAAATCTACACAACCACAATTTCATCAGTTTGTTATTAACTTAGTTACCAAAATACACACTTACCAGGAAGTTTCAAGCCAGTGCAGGCAAGAAAAGACAGCTGTTTATGTAGGTTCTTCACAAAATTATTCACCTCTGATACACCACTGTAACAGACCGGGTGCTGAGATGCTAGTTCTATTCTGTTCAAAAACATTGCTCCAGATCTTTAAAGGCAATATTCAGTATAATACTCCCTCATGCTCCCTCAGCTGCACTTTGACTCCCATTTGAACCCATTCTAGTACCATTGTTTTTCTCCTCGCTGAGTACAGGATGAATCCTATGGGAAAAGTAGTATTCTCCACTAGCAGAAAAATCACTTAGATTCATCAGTAGTTGGCCTGTTGTTTTCTGCATGTGAAACTAAGCCAGTTCTTCTCCCATTCTGCATTATCTGCTTCATATAAATGATTCATTAGTTGGCTTTTTTTTTGTTTTTAAGAGCCTGCAGTAATTCTACAAAGAGTCACATAAAACATGGATGTGGTTTAGAGTAAAATGCACCTGCTGTGTGGATACATTACCTACTAAGTCCTGTCACTGTTGGACTCTGTATTTATTTTGGCTCTGTTTTCATTAAGTTACCCAATCTTTCCTACTCTTCAAAGCCACACAATCTTCTAACTAAAGAATTTAAGAAACTAATGTCAATAAAATCTGTTCAAAACTGTTACTTTTAAAGATTTTACACCTGCAGATACTCATAGGTCAGAATTCCAGATCTGGCCAGAGCCAGATGTCATGAGTATGCATAATCCAATTTAATCATGGCTTTGGAAGTCATTACTCACACAGTAATGAACATGCACCAAGGTAAAGAATCTATCTTGTTTGCACTTAAAAAAAAAAAAAAAAAGCCAACCAAAAAAACCTGCACTTAAAAAGCACTCAAAATTTGAAAATTTGTGTCTTTTCTTTTTAAAAATGCCGAAAGTAAGTAAAGAAACTCCATCACAGAGTGCATATTAAGCATATCCTGACACCGTGACATACACAGCGAATGAGCTTTGCCAAATCCAAGTTTCGTCTCCCTGGATCAGTGTTCCCAAAAGGGGAATAACTGCACAGTAATATTGTTCCATTACACTGATGCATTGCTTTGGCGCCTTCTGGAGAGTGAAAAACTAGAAGCTTCATCAACTGAAAACAGGTTTATTCATAAGAAAGTGATCATTTGGTTTCTCCGGTTCGTATCAGAATGAAGAACTTGCATGAACCAAGGGCTTTCTGCTACTTCTTGATGAACTTATCTGTTCAGACCAATTACATCAGTATGTTTTCAATATTTTTTTTCAATATTTTCCAAATCAGTGAAATGAACATTTTAGCCTCTGATATTTCACATCTCCAACAAAGAAAACTTATATTAGCCTCTGCATTACAATAACGAGCATCCTGGAAGCACAGTACTATCAGTGGAATCATTTTCTTCCATGTTGTAATATTTGGTGGCTTAACCATTCCAAAATATAATATTCAATGACTAACAAATTAATATTATTTACCTTACTATGTAATTAAGTAAAAATAAAGCATTAACTGTTTTTGGAACAGACCATAAGACATTACTGAGCTGTCCGTAATTTATGAGGAAATGGGGAATTAGACACGTTAACCTTTTGTCTTAAGAGATTGACTACAAAGAGACAAAGACCAGCTTCAAATTATCAATGTCCCCTATCAATGGTCGCTCATGGTCACAAGTGCATCAACTCCACAATCGTCAGGAAGCAGAATAAAATGCTGATGAGCAATTTGCAGCTCAGCAATGCACAACCCTCTCCTGCCAGGCAGGCAGTGGGGTTTGTTCTGGTAGTGGGCAGGGCTGTAGGGTGCAATCAGTCAGTGAATATGCTATGCTGTCATCACTTTCTATACACACTAGAAAATCCTATATCATCTGGAAAGAGAATGACTTCAGTCAGATCATGTGCCAAAAGTCCTCAGGGACCTGCTAAAGACCATTTGATCTGAGTGTTCATCCTCTTCTTGGATAACACATCTAATGGGATGAAATAATAAACCTCTTCATGCACTAGCTGTCTTCTCTTGAATTTTATAGTTATAAACAAAGTTCAACTTTTAAACACTCTCCACATGCTAATTCTGGATTTTGGAACATCAGCCTGCAGTTGCGATGGAAGTACAGATGATTTGCACTTTTTATTGGTTGCATAAACTTTCATTTCTATTCAACTGCTTTCCCAAAATGCATTTCATTCTTTTCCTGTTTGATATTGATTTGGCATCATTTTTGTTTGCATCAGAATAACAGTGCTTGCTATTTCTGTGGCAAGATTTATTTTCATAATTTTGTTAGCAACAAAAAACCCACCATTTTCCCTGCACTAAGCAGCTCAATTTATCATGGCTCCATTGCTGACGAGTTATGGCTTCTCTTTGGTACACTTAAGCTTACACTTTTCAGTTCAGATTTAATATTAATCCTGTCTCTCAGCTGGTCATATCTACCACTTAAATCTCAAGCAACTACACATGTAACCGCACTCAGAATTCAGCCCAGATAGTTAATTCAAGAAGGGAAAAAATAGGCTGTGACAGCACTCTTCTGTGAAAGACAGCACTGTTGTAACACACTAACATGCCAGATGCAGCGACAGAGGATCTGTAAGTAAACCAAGACTTCCCACTTCGTGCTGCTTTAATGTAACATGGCACATGCAAGCGATGGATTCACAAGGCTGAAGGCCAGACCCAGCATGTTGCTGGGCCCTTCACAAGAGCAGAGCCCAGAACACCTATGAAAAGAGAGACTTACAGCTCAACTGTCCCACAGCCCTCCTCTACGTCCGTTCCAGGCAGCAGCACGCAGCCCAGGGCAGCCCACACAGGCCTACCTGACCCAGGCCTGCACCTCCATACTCAAGTGCCAACACAACACAGGGTCAGGCCTAACCTGTAAAGCTCAGTTTCACATGTTGGCCCTACGTGGGCAATCCTGCTACCCCGTCTTATGGATCAGTGTGAAAAATGGTAGCAAAAGAGACACCAAAGGATTGTGTGCTATTGGAAATGGCTCTGCCCACAACCCGCACCACAGAGGATGCCAGTTTGTATACAGCAACATGAACTGGAGCAGTTTCACTCACTTGTGCAGCCCTTATGCTCACACATCGCCCAAGAGCTCTTGTCATAGCTTGCAGGAAAACTCACCTGCCACTTGCATTTCCAGCTCTTGCCCAAAATGTTTCAAAACTGAAGGTAACATCTGCTCCTTGTTGTGCCAACATACACATGCTACAGGTACCCGAGTCCTCCCTTGTCCCTGAGCATAGCCTGATGCTGCCTCTGAAACACAGCTCACTGTCTTTGACACGGCTCATGCTTGAGCAGGGCCAGCTTGTCCCCAGGTCCAGGGCTAACATTTCTGCTCTTCAGGAGTGCAGCTTCCCCACTGCAGCACAGTGTGCTAAGGTGGATAATGGGAGAAAACTGCTCTGCGTTCTAATGGGTACCCTTCATTCTGCATTCTTTACCCTACTATTCTCTAAGTACCTAGCACATGCTTATAGAGCACCAGAGAAAGCAGTACAATTGCTGTCCTTCACTATAACCAGGAGGCCAACTTATTTCACTGTCTTGCATCAGATACCAAGGCCAAATAACTCTGCATACTTGTAAGCTGATTTTAAGCTTTGGAGGCAAATAACTTGGTGTTGCAATCAATCTGGCTGTTTTAATTCCTTGCCTGTCTGACACTCTTGGTCTTATCATTTTTCCAGTACTAAGCCCTTGGGCCTCCACTAACTATGCTGGAAGTTGTGGGTAGTAATTTGACTCTTATCTATTTAGGTTATTTAAGTTTCCTGAAACAGGCGAAAATGAGAATTAAATGAATTTCAGATGAAAGAATGAATAAATAATCTCATGGACTACTAGTTCTGCTAGAAATTCTAGAGAGAGCAGCAACAGCTTACATTGAAACAAAGCTTATTCGCCCTCTCCATACATGAACAACTGAGGCCACTGATTATACTGAGGGATGAGAAAGGATGGAAAAGCCAGAGTGCTCCCAACATTATCACAGGGTCCAAACAGCAAGGGAGCCAAACTCCTTTACTCCTTAACTCCAGCCATTACAGCCCATTCTCCCTTTCATTCTCTCTAACCAGTCACCAGTCATGCCTCACCACTCAAAAGTGAAACTGCCCAACAAACAGGTTACACACTAAGAAAGGAATTCACATTTTTTCACCATCTCAAGTTTCCTATTTTAGAAGCTTGGGTTTGGCCACCCCCTTGCTTCTTCAGAGCAACACGTATCCTGTTCTTTCCCTTTCCTGTTCTTTGAACCAATTTCAACTGAGGATTTTTCAATTCTTATCTCTTTGCACACCTACCTCTCTGCACTTGTTCTCCTCTTTATAATTAGTTCCTGCACTTCTCCTGAAGTAGACTTCCATGAAACAAGTTAAAAAAAAAAAAGCATTGTCTTAAACACAAAGGCAATATTCAGAAAACTAAGTGGACGGGAGGCAAACTCCAAGGAAAATTGCTGCTGCAAAGCCCACACTGAGGAATGCGTCCAAACACTCACGAATAAACAAGAAATAAAGAAAGCAAGGGCATCCAGTCACAAGATGGATGAAGTAACAGTTTCTTCTTCTCAACTGTTTGGCATTTAATACATCAATGACATGGCAGGAAGCCTTGGCTTTAGTACAATTTGAGCCTGCAAGGATAACAGTTTGTATCTCTGCCTTGTGGGTGCCACATTTATTTCTTGTCAAACAGTACAGTAATGGGAACATCTGCAGTATTTTGCCTTCAGAGTGACGCCTTTATGTTACTATTTGCTTCCTTCAGAATCATTCCAAGGTTATATTAATAAGCTTGCATCTTAATAGCGTTTATTGTTCTTGTTTCTGAGTGGACACCAATTAGCTTTGCAATTTGCTGACAAAACTTTTCCATTCTGCACAGAATAGGTTCTTTGAATGCACCTCTTACATTAAGTAATGCAATCCCTCAACAAATACAAACATTATGCATGAGCCACAGCAGGAGAGTAAAAGGTAATGACCAAACATTAGCATTTGGTGTTCTTACAGGTAAGCAGTTATGAACAGAGGAGGAAGTTCTCTTCCCCAGCTAATTCTCCAGAAGTGTCCATTTATGGCAATATTCAAATACCTTTCGTGTAATTCACTTCCCACCAGTGTTAGCCATTCTCCCTTCTCTTGACCCAACAAAAGTGAATGACATCACAAACAGCAGTTTTCACTGATTGACAAGAGCTTTGGCAAACTGAAACTGAACACAAATTTGGTGGGGCAGAATCTCTGTAAGAAATTATTTTACAGACATTCAGAAGAATGTCATGAAAATGCATTTTTAAATAACTAGCCTTAACAGTAATTTAATCTATACTAATAAGCAAGGCTTACGCTCTGTCACGTGCCAGGTCTTACATACAGGTATATCTACCTACAGGGTTTAACTAGTTAGCACCGTACCAGACATCATATTGTCATTTCTGAACTAAAACTCAAGTTACGCTTGGACCAGACCAATCAGGTAGTGGGCTTCACAGACAAGGTGGCCACATGCACCATACCTGAGGTAAAGGGTGTCTAGCCATTTCTTCTCCATGCTGTTTTCAAAACAACGATGCTGGCAATTGAAAAGCTTGTTGCAAGAAGAGGATATTGATATCATAATTGTTCCCTTCCTCTCCCCCCCAGACTACTAAAAATATCCAGAGACACACAGATTTTTATAATAACCTTAAACCAACAGGCAAAACATTTGTTGTTTGTTGGGCTTTGTTAGTTGCCTTCTGTGGGCTACTTTAAAATGGTTCACAGACTTCAGAAATAAATTAAGGTGAAAAAGTCAGAGCTACAAAGTCAATAGATCTACATCTAGTTATGAACCACAATTTCTGATATGAAGTCAGGGGTCTTATCTGTTCTGATACAAGTCAGAGGTCAGACATCGCAAATGATCTGTCCTTTAAGTCCTTCTACCCCTAAAGGATGCTTCCACATTCAATTTGTTATTAATGGTTTCAGTTTTAAAAATCAGAACACCACCTCCTCTGGAAGTGTATACTCAAAACAGTACACCTGGCATGACTCCTGATAACACCACACTGAACAGCATGCAAGCAACAGACTTCCCACAACTACTGCTCCTAGTTTTGCTTACCATCACAGTCACTAAAGTCTACTACTCTTTACTCTGTTGACTGCTAGCTATCCTTTACTAGATACCCTTCTCAGCCCTGAACCCAGAAGGCAGATGGTCAGGCAAAGCATAAATCACTGTTACCTCTAGGCAGCAAATCTTGCCCTTGCATAAACCAAACAGTCATATACTGCTGTCAGCTGGGAGATCACTACAACAGCAGCCAAAGAACACCTTGTCATTCAGCTCAAAGCTTAGCAAATGCAGACCTCTGCCCCTAAAGGGTACCTTCTCATGATCTAGACTGCCTACAAGGGGGCTTGCCTCCATGGTCTGATAAAACAGATGATTATCTGGGTATTCAGCCTACATTTCTCATGTTTCTACTCATTTATGTATGTAAGCTGTACATACACATTAGTTATTTCACATTTGAACAGTGAAGTATTGCAGAATGAATGTTAAAAGAGATGTTAATAACACAGCAAGGCTAATTAGACATTGAATAAGTTGTTACATGGCTGGCATTTTAAGGGGAACTACAGATGCTGTAATGAGATTTTATTTATGTGCAAGAAAACATCCTCTTAAAATAATCAGAGATATATTATTCTGAAAAAGTACAATCTCAAATTATTTCAGCTGTCAAAATAATAAAGAGTTTGATGGGAGCAAAGCAAGGCATTTAACAGATGTATGAGAAAGCTCCAATTTACAGGAGGAGGTGAGGCTTGCTTCTTATATCCTAGATGATCACGACTACAATAACAGCATCTATTTATGCTGAATTTGGATTAAGTGATCTTGTCTTAAATAGAACAAAAATATCAATACACATTAAAAAAGCACAGATGAAAAACGCGAGCAGATATGCCAAGTATCTCTCAGTTGTCAAATAGAGATACTAAATATCCTTAAAGATCTCAGTAAACAGCTATTCTGAATGTTAACGACATTCAATTTGAAGACTAAAGCGACACTGGCCCAGCTGGTGGGCCTTGCTGTACCATCAGCAAAAGTGTTATTTTTCTATTCTTGATTTATACAGTAGATTAAAGTCTGAAATGGGCTATTCCACACAAACTGTGATTGCCAAATCTGTTATTGCGGCACAGCAAAGTTCCTTTGCTTTGTTATTTCCATGCCAATCATTTTACTTTAAGCTTTCTTTTCTTGCTCTCCATAAACATCCTTTGAAATACAAAAATAAACCTACCATAGCTTGTAGCTCTTCAAGTATCGCATCAAATTATACCTTTCACAGTAGTTCTATAGACTGTCATTTCATATCATGCCTTCTGATAGCTGTGCAAACTACAGTGAGTTTACGCAACTTCAATACTTGAAAAAAATCAAGCATCTCAGCTAACAGGATAAATACCCAGTTGTATGTCTCCAAATCAACAGTTTCTTTCTAGATGAATCGATAATACTAAGTAGCATAAGCTGGAATGGCTGTATGCACAGGAGTCAGATCTGATAGGTGGCTACGTTAAAATGGAACAAACGAAAATCACGATTTAAAGCCATGTTAGTTCCTGAACAGAAGTTAAATCTAGTTCCTTCTGCTATGGCAATTACATCCAGGAGGATAGATGTGGGGTCCCATGACCTCACAGTGTTACTGAGGCTCTGAACTTGGAATGATTTTAAGAACTGGAATATATCCAAACAGGCTGAGGCACAGCACTCTCAACTCATGCAGAATTGTTCCTGAAATAACAAAGATGTTGGCACACCACCTTTGAGGAAAAGCAGACTCTTGCAGTAGGATGAAGCACTGAGCCATTTAGACCAGCAGCAACAGAGATTAGATGCAGCTAATGATGATGTTTCATATAAACAGGATCAGGCAGGTTATGCCCTAGCATTTCAACACCCTTCCCTCTTCCAGAGGATCTGTAACCCCTGTGATGTATTAGGAAACCCTCTAGACAGAGGAAACATTTTCCTTTGCAGCCTTTAAAAATAAAAAAAATAAAACCACAAAGATCTGAAGTTCCACTGCAGGATAATTTTTACAAATTGCATCCCCTGAGTCAAATTCATGTATTCAAAGATCTCTAAAACAAGATAGGCAACACTGCCCCATTCTCCAAGGCACTGAAATGTAAGAAATTTTCACCAAGATTTAAAAATCCAACAGAAAAATAAAACAAACCAAAACTGAATGTCAATATGCAACATAGGCTAATAGCCCTGCATAAAATCACTGTTATAAGCTCTACATCAAGATTGCTTGCACTCCTAAGTCAGAGGTTTTGGTTGTTAAGCGAAAGAACTTCTTGATGAAGTACTTTAGGGAGCAGACAATAGAGTGGCCAAAGATAGTTTCTTGCATTCAGAGTACAGCATGCTACACCAGAGCATGAAATCCACTTTCAATAGACATGGCATAACCGAGACCATGTCTCACAGCTGGCTACATGTTGTGGGTTTAAATTATTTCCAATAAAATCTGAATCCAGAAATTTAGCAAGAAGTTTCCATTATCCCCAATTAGAGGTTGGTAGAAAACTGTGAGGATAACATGCCAGCTATAAAAGCTATAGAAATAGGACGTGATCCATATTTTAAAGAGTATTAAAAGATGAGTGAAAAAAGGATTATTGCCCAATTACTCTCTACTTGCTAAAAGGTTGAAAACTAGGATATCTGCACAGCTACCAATTCACGTTAGAGGGCATTTTTGTTTTGTTTTCTTAATCTGGAGAGGCAAGACCTCTCAACATTCTGGGAACGATCCCGTATGTATCAATGACAAGACCCAAGAAGTTGTCTCTTTTTTTTTTCCCCCTCCCCAAAGGACGTAACAGTAATCATACAAACTCATTGCTGCAAGTGAACTTGGTGGGTGGAAGAATTAAGACATTAAGAAATAAATACCTTCAACAACATCATTATGCAAGAAGCAACATGGTCTTTCTGGGCAGAAACATGAAAGGCTGTTACTCGTGTTAAAAAATAAAAAGCACTCAATCCATGGCTCTCCATCAACCCTGATGTACAGAACATCTGTCTAGAGACACATGTTAGGTCCCCAAGATCTCAGCACTATAGCCACAACAGAAACTCTTCAGTATAACATAAGGGCCAGACACAAGCACCTAGCAAAGTACCAGCTATGATTTATCAGTATTCAGGGAAGTCCACATTTGACAGTTATGCAGCCCCACCCAGGTTTTGGAAAATTAATTCCTTCCCTTACAAGCCACCCTCTTCCCCTACTGCTACAACCACTTACTTACACACATACTTGCACTGAACACCAGGAAAGTAGGGCACTGCTAGGGCAGATGGGGAAAAAAAAACAACACTAATTCCTTCCAGCCCAGCCACCCCTACTGCTGACCATGCTAGCAGAGGCCTCCCCAACAGCTTCCCATCCCCTTTCCATATTCACCAAGCCAGGAAAGAGTAGTCCTGCAAGGCAGGTGAAATTCAGCTGAGCAGGCAGCACTTAACTCTGCAACTCTCAGATTCCTGCTGCATCCAGCCACATCCCACAGTGAGCCAGCCAGGAACCACCTCATCAGTTCCCTGACAGATAAGCCAGCTCAACTGCTATGCATATGCTGCTGATGCACACTGGCTACTGCCTCACTGCTGCCCTGCAAAGATAAAACAATTGCAGGTACCAGGAAAATTGTACAGCCACATACACAGTTGAAGACTGTTGGCTTGAGACAAGCCAAGGAAACAGAGAAAAATGAAGGATGACAGGAGATAGTGAGGGCATATAGGAACACAAGGCAGTATGGGTGCAGAGCATTTCATAAATCATCTGATTTGGACTAGATGTCCCTTCCAACTCCCCGTGATGAAGAGGGACACCTATAGCCAGACCAGGTTGCTCAGAGCCTGGTACAGCCTGTCTCTGAGGACAGGATATTCATCATCTCCTCAGCAACCTAATTTCAATGACCTGAGTGCACTGATAGGGCATCAGTGACAGTGCTCACCAGGATTCAAAATTCGCCCCTCTTTGAACACTGTCCCCAGCCAACACTAAACCTAGAGTTGCCACCGCAAACAGAAACCACATTTCCCATTTGCCACATCACAAACATAGCTCTCAGATGCTTGGCCTGGCACACTGCCACTGGCCGCACCCCTCATGTCAGGTTCCTGTCCAGCCAACTAAATTTACTGCTGTTTATTTCTTTGTTTCTGACTCATTCTTCTGCCTCAGTCCTTCCTTGGCACTAAGCTGTAATTGAGCAATAGTGCATGCATCTCCTATTTCCACTATTACAGGTTCAACACAGAGCACAAGTCACAGAGATGGATGTGTGATGGATGCACACCCCCATAAGCACGGGCAGTGATTCCTCAGTCTATGAATAGATGTCTCACTGACGAGCGTGCAGTCCAGGCATCAAGAACTACAAAATGTCCATTGTAATTTATTACCACCACTCAAACTGATCTCCTGGTTTGATAACTGGCATCTTCATCATGTCAGACATTTTTTCCTATGCCAAAAATTTAATACTGAGAGACATACCACAGGTCTCATATCTTCGCACCTTAACAGAAGAGTGGAGCAGCTGAGGGAGCATGGAAACCTGCAGATTTGTTTTGAGATTGGTGAGGCAAGAAGACAGCGTAGGACAGTATTTTAGCAAACAGACAGACAAATCTGTTAGGAAACAGGGGAGATAAGACTGCTGTGGTGGTGACTGCTGTCTGTAGAAGAGCGAACTGTGCAATCTTTTGATCACTTACAGGATGCCTGTGATGGCATAGAGAAAACCTATGAGTTTTTATTAGAAGCTCTGTTTAAATAATGTCATTTCACTTCATGTTATCTAGAATTGTACTGCTGGAAGGATGTTTTTCAGCAATAGCATTGACCATCCTATTGTAAGAGACTATCAGAGTCTAAGGGTTTACAGATTCCTTATGAATATCACTTTCCTCAATACAAAAGCTTAAAAAAATGACAGCAAGTAGATAAATATTGCAGAAGGACAAATCATTTCCTGTAGATGTTAACTGTTGTAGTGAGCTATGGATAACAGTACATTGTAGCTTTATCTGCAGTACTGTGAAAGCTCTAGTTAACAAGCCCACATTTTGAAAAACAGAGGACCAGCACAAGCAGATTTTTATCCTATTGCATGGAGTTGTCCCAGACATTCTGAGCTTCTTTGTAGAAGGGATGCTCTGGCTGCAATCCCACTCCACTGGTAAGCTTTCTCACATGAGGGGTCTGTCTCTCAGAGCTACAAGGTGCTTACGTCATTCAGTTCCAGTTACTCCTGGCTATTAGGATATTTCCTTTTTCCAGTCCTGTAAAATATCCTCACGTGCTGTATCATATAACCAGTAGCACGCTATCGCGTCTGAGGACTCGAGGCATGATATCCTGATCCAAGCTAAGAACAGCTTCCACTGAACTTCAGCATTTCCTCAACTTGCTGCCCATTCCAACACCAGGGCTTATGTCGCTACCATTAAGGCTAAGCTGGCACTGTAGAGATGTCAAATGAACAGTTGATACAGCACAGCTCCCATCTGGAGAAGGTAGTAATTTAAACAAACACTGGCAATAAACAAAGGTAAGCGATTTGCCAGCAAAGCAAAACTAGGAGGAATGCACCACTCCTCCTGTCCACTTCATGCAGTTTCCAGGGCATTGACACCATTAGATACGTGTTTTGAGGCAACTCTCAAGGAGTTTGCCCATTCCCTCTCATTCCCCAGTGCACAGACAGAACCACAAGGCATACTCTTTAGTGTTATTTACAATTCTACAGCATAATCTGTACAATTTCCAAAGGAATTCCTGGTTGCTTACTCTGTGGTTATCATAACACTGATATGCGTTTCCTGGTTACTTCTCTTTGCAGCGTTTACATGCCAAGAACAGATGATCATTTCAGAGAAACCAAAGAGCCCAAGTGCAGAGACAAACTACAGTATAGAGAAAACTTGGCATGCTATACTTACAGAGTAGGTTAACTCAAAGCTTTTGAGAGATATATGCAAGCTGATTTTTATTTTTTTAGGAATATCTTTTTTCCATACTGGAATGCAGCCACCCATACTTTTGTAAGTTAGACTATCTGCAAGAGAACATGAAAGATAAAGGCTGGAATCTGTCCTTACTGCATGTTTCTGTTGCTAAGATGGAACTGCAAAGTATTTGCAGGAAGTCCCACACTGACCAGCTACTTTCACAGGCAACAGTTCTACCGCCAAGAACTCATGCCAATCATGTGAAACAAAACCAATACTTTTCTTAAAGAATCTCACCTGTAAATTAAGAAATGGGACATCACATCTACCCTGAACAGTTTTTGTTCTGCATATCACTTTTAAGAATATAACAAATTCATTCCTTTCCAATGCTGCTGGTGGCACAACAAATATCAGAGGTGTATTACATTGGTCACATCCAAACTCCAGCACTTTAGCTTGCCAGTCATTAGCAACCTGAATGGTAGTGGGGTTGTGAAGCCCCCATTACAAAAGCATAACACATTTGCCAAAACTTGCTCAGATAAAGAGAGGATCCTTGAACTCCTTTGCAGGAGCCAAGCAAAATGCATTAGCTTCCACTTACAGTACATTGGGTGGAGGGGAAAACAAACAGAAAGCAAGACTCACTTATTGGCCCCAAGCCCTTTCCACACTATAAAATGACTGAGGCAACATGGAAGAAATGTTCTCTGTGCCCTGTTGCATTGTACAGGCCAGCTTGCTTGTATCCTCATGTCCCAAGCCTTTAATAACAAGCAAAAACACAGTGCTTCTTTCTGGGTGCCTGCATGATGTCCACTGTTTTGCCTCTCATAATTAGAACATTTGACAACTTCCATATTGTCAAGGAATGCACAGAAAGTGATGCTGTGCAAGAAGGAAAATAAAGTGCAGTTTCATACTTCACATGATCCACAGACTTCTGCACTGCATGCAGTAGGAACAAGAATGGCCATTAGAGAGATGAAGCATGAATTTTACACCCCTGCAGTCAGTCGCTTAACTGATCTTTCCAGAAGCTTGGCAAAAGTGTACTGCAGCTATGCATATATATTATACTTAATGATGGCCATTAAGCCTGAAGTCACAAGTTTCAGTTTGCCTTTTGCTGCTAAATTTGCACTGCATCCTCCCAGATTTCATAATAGTTACTGACAAGGTATTAAAAAAATCATCCTTTGAAATCATGACCCTGATTAGTATTGGAGTAGCTGCACCCCTCTCTTTAACTTTATTGGTCCCAGTGGGTTTATGCCAACAATAAATTTGTTTCTTTCTTTGAAGATGAAAGGTGCTATAATGTGCATTTTATTAAAACTGCTGTAAAGACTTGTTATTTTTGCTCATATACCTGCTGAATGATGATTTCCAGAAGTCTACCAGCACCTCCCAAATATGCACACTCACTTTACTTTCTAGCTTAGAGAATTTCTCTTAAAATTGCAGAATGTTTCTCTAGTCCTTGATGTAAAGCTTCTTGTATGCTTCAGGGCTATAGGTCAGCCTTTCTATAGCCTAGACAGTTGTGATGAACCCCATCTTTACTGTAACTTAGAAATTATACAGCATTTTAATAAGTGGAGATGATTCAGGAGATCAAACCCAGAGAAAGATGCCGATTCTGATTATGCCTAGACAGTAAGCTCATGGGCTTGGCTTTGCACAGAAATGCTAATGCTAGCAAAAGAGTATCCCCAGCTCCTATTAGCTAGTCACAAGCATGGTACAGTATAAGTCTACAGACGCCAGCCTCTACAAAAGAAGGATACGATATTCAGAAATGCACCTTTAAAAGCAGTAGTCCTGCTACCAAAGAAGAATGCTTAGCATTTCCAAGCTCCATTGTTTCAAAAGGACTGGTGAGCCCACACCTTGATGACTGTGTTTGGTTTCGGGCCTCTCACTACCAGAAAGACACTGAGGCCCTGATGTACGTCCAGAAAAGGGCAATGAAGCTGTGAGCGATCTGGAACACAAGTCTTATGAGGAGCAGTTGAGGAAACTGGGATTGTTTGAACTGGAGAAGAGGAGGCTCAGGGGAAACCATATTGCTATGTACAACCATCTGAAGGGAAGTTGTGGTGAGGTGGGGGTTGGCCTCTTCTCCCCTGCAACTAGCAATAGGAGCAGAGGGAATGGCCTGACACTGCACCAGGGGAGATTCAGGTTGGACATTAAGAAAAACTTCTTTGAAAGAGCAATCAAGTGCTGAAACAGGCTGCCCAGGGAGGTGGAGGAGTCACTATCGTGGGAGGTGTTCAAGAAGCATTTAGATGTACTGAGGGACACGTGTATAATCAATGGATATCAAGACGTTACAATCACAATATAATCAAGAGAGTTAGGCAAAGTGGACAATGATAACAAGAGAGAATAAATGAAAGGCTTACCCTTATGCTGGGCTCACCTACAAAACACCAGAAGAGGCAATCTCCAGAAGAGATCCTTCCCCTCTGGTAGCCAGCTCTTAAATAGGTCTAGGAGGGCTGGAGCCTGGCTCCACCCCTTCCAGCAGCACAGTGAATTGCCTTCACCTGTGCTCCTCTGGCTGACTCATGGCTCGCCTCAGGTGATCAATCAGAGGTTCAGGCCGTGACTCAGCAGTTCCCATACAGACATGGTTTAGTGGGAAATATTGGTGACAGTTGGACTGGATGATCTGAGAGGACTTTTCCTTCCTTGGTTATTCTATGATTTTAAGAGTCTAATTTTTGAGCAGTACTTAAGAACAACACCAACAGGCTTCGTTCAGATTGTTGACTGCAAGTCTGTCTCCTGAACTTTCTCCCCCCAGCCCACTCAACAGCTCTATCATTTGTTTTAATTTCCGTTAGCATTAACCAGCCAACTGGCTTCTTCAACTACAGCAGCTAATCATCTTCACAAACCAAGTGTTCTGTTTGTACCTAAAAAGCATCTTCCCCCAAATATAAGACATGCCCAAATCACACTGAAAGTAACGCCACCTATTTATTTCCATGGAAACTAAACAGGTACAAAGAGCAAAATATCACTGTTTGGTAGAGGAAATTTGCAGCTACAAAACACTATTTTTCAATGTAGGCACCACTATTAGCTATGCATTTTTGCCAGCAATAAGCAACATTACATGCTATGCAATCAGTAAGCATACAGAGGTTAGGCTTAGCAAGACTATCATGGTAGAAAGATAATCAAAAAAAGTGAAAATACTCACCAGTGTTGTAGGCTCACAGTAAACCCCACAAGGAGTAATCTCCAGAGAGAGACCCTTCCCAGTGGCAGTCAGCCCTTAAATGGGGTCTAGGAGAGGTGCAGCCAGGCTCCACCCCTTCTGGTCACACAGCTGAATCGCCTTCACCTGTGCTCCATGGCTGACTCAGTGCTCACCTCAGGTGGTCAATCAGAGGCTCAGGCCGTGATCAACAGCTCCCAAACACATGCTCATAGAATTCCGCAGAGTTGTCAGGAGCCTGACTTATCTTTCACATCACTGACACCAGAGCTGAAACACACCACCATCACCTCACTGCGCTGACATCCACTGTTTGATCTCCACAAGTTTTTGGCAAACAACAGTGAACATCAATGAAGGGTACCATTTTTTCTTCATAGTGGAATTCAGTACCACACTTTTGCACTCCCCATGCCAGACACCATGCTGTCAGACTGCCTCTCTGCTGCCATGTGTTGCATAACAACAACATGTAATAGAATATTGGCGGGAAGGTTCAACCTCCACTGCCTCTGATGTCATGAGCCAACGTAATAAAAGAAGAGGCATTACTTTTGGAGCAGCTCTCATATAGACATTATATATGCAAAACCAAGACTTAACATGAAAAGGAAAGGAGTAGGTGAAAAATACTGAATCAATCAGCTAAATAAGAGAAACCAAATTTTACTTCATCCACAAACACAGAAAATGAACTGGAATATTCTGCCATATGCCTGTGTTTGAAAGTGCTTCGAGCAGCACAGTAATGCAGAGCGATTAAGAATGTCTTTTTTTCTTGGCATCTGACAACCAAATTCCCCACCTCAATGATCTTGCAACCTGAGTGATATTCATAAGCATATACTTAAAAGGTCGTTCAGTGTTTATTACTGAAGTGTCTCTCTTGTGATGAGAGCAATACAGGTGTTCGGGTCTATTTCTTTGGTTCTTGTCTGGCAATCAGAACTGACCACAGCCTTTACCTGTCATTGTACTTGTACTTGCCCTAAGCTGCTAAGAAGTCAGAATCATCACCACAAAAGGTTGTATTTCTGAAACGCCCATTTCTTATAAATTAATTCCCCAAATCCTTAAGCTTGCCGAAGAGTTTCTGTTAAGGATAAAGAGAAAATAAAGAAACACTTTTCAGAACTATAGGGACCTAGAACTTCAGTCCCTTAGCAAGTGTCCCTTGCAGCTCTGGGCATCACTTCCTTCAAAAGCTGTGCTTAGAAAGGATGCCCTTTTCCCTTCACCCAGAGGGACTCCTTTGGAGAAAGACTTGTATAGGAAATGTGGTAAATGAACACACATGCTAGTTTGTCATGCCACTTCCTTCCACTCTGTTATTCACTTTAGAGGCTTGCCAACATGAAGATATTTTTGTGACACAGTAAACAAAGGGATCTCATGTCCCTCAACAGATAGATTTCCAAAAACAAGGCTGCTGGGTCCTATTTTAAGGCAGGAAAAAAATAACTGATCTGAAGCAAACTAGGATTTACAGTGACTGCCACAGCATGGAAGTAGGGCTGCTTCTGCCAGAGAATTTGCTTTGAATTGTTCTCCAAGTTTCAGTCGTGGCTGAGTAACTCCCCAAAGTGTCAGCATTAACTTTTTACCAAAAACATATACAGATAGCAAATTCTAGGAACACCTACATATTAAACCTTTAATAATAAGCTCAACTTTTCAGAAGTCTAGAACTGCTTGCTAGAGGGATGACAATAAAGAGCTTTTCTCTTCCATTAAAAAAAAGTGACGAGGTAACACCAGCAGTGGCTGGTTTACTGCTTTCTTCAGCCCCTTGCCACCTGCTGAACTGAGCACAACAGATAGGTTAGTAAAAGAATGCACATGGGAAAGGATGCAGGAGAGATCCAGCCCAACTCCCTGCTGCAAGCACAGTGAGCTGCGAGAGCAGTCCAGGTTGGTTCAGTGCTTCACTTAACCACGTCTTGAAATCCTCCAAGAACAGAGACATCACAGTCTGTCTGGGCAGCTTCTTTCGATATTTTTAATGTCTATGAACATGGTCACTTTAATTATTATATATCTATTTGCACAGGCTGGAGTTCCACATACACATGCATGTTTTCCTCCTGGCCTCTTCCTCAAATTCTATTCTGCTCTTAGAGGCCAGACACAAAGCTCCTACAGACACCAGTGGCAGTGTGCATGTGTATCACAGAATGGTTGGAAACGACCTCAGGGATGATGATCCAAACCCCCTATCTAATTTTCTGCCCAGGGCCCCATCCAACCTGGCCTTGAACACCTCCAGGGATGGGGCATCCACAACCTCTCTGGGCAGCCTGTTCCAGCATCTCACCACTCTTGGTAAAGAACCTTCCCCCGACATCCAACCTAAATCTTCCTTTCTTCAACTTATGAACTTTTCTCCTTATCCTGTCATTATCTACCCTCGTAAAGAGTTGACTCCCCTCCTGTTTATAGGCTCCCTTTAGGCACTGAAAGGCTGCAGCGAGGCCACACTGCAGCCTTCTCTTCTCCAGGCTGAACAAGCCCAGCTCCCTCAACCTGTTTTTGTAGGGGAGGTGCTCCAGCCCTTGGGTCACCTTTGTGGCCCTCCTCTGGCCAACAGCTCCCTGTCTGTCCTGTATGGAGGACCCCAGTGCTGGATGCAGATGGGGCCTCATGAGTGCAGAGGAGAGAAGGACAATCACCTCCCTGTCCCCGCTGGCCACCCGTCTTCTGATAGAGCCCAGGATACCATTTGCTTTGTGTATCTTTGGGACAAACACAGCTTTTTTAGAACACCTTAGGCAATACAGCCCAGATTTGTCTTTTTTAAATAATGCTTTAAATGTAAAGTCTATCCATTCCACAAGAACAGTGATGAGCCCAAAGAAACGTAAAGAAAAGTACAGAGCTTGCTTTGGATTATTGAACAAATACTTCAAAGTCTACATTGCTATATATGCAATGCTTTATATTTTACAGATTATTCAAGTACATTTCACCGTAGGGTAGAACAGGTAGAGAATGAAACAAATAAAAGAAAAAAATAAAGAAAATAGAAAGGAGGCCTTTACTCCTGCATGTTAGCTTTTACATAAACAAAGCTGATTGTATCATAACTCCAGTATGAATTGTGACAAACATAGCGTGTTTAAGTATATAAATAAATAAATAAATCTTTTCCATGTTCTGCATATCAAATATTTGAAGAACATCAGTCTTAACAAGAAGATAGGGAGGGTAACCACAGATCCAACTCACACATCACTGGTACCAACACAACTTACTTTCATTTTGACTCTTCTTTCCCCTACATTAAAAATTAAAGCACAGAAAAACAACTTCAAGGCAGCCTTACCTCAAACCTCCATTCCACACTCCCTCCCTTTCTTTCTTCCTAGCAGCACTCAATCACACATACCTGCACTCATGGTTGATGTTCACCTGCTGTCTAACTGCAGCTCATTAAGACACACACCTGCAGTGACTTAACTTGGGCTTTGTTCAGCTTTTAACTCACCCAGAAACAATGAAAGCATTTGCTATTATTGAATACTGTTTGTTTTTTCTCTGGGTTTTTGTAACTGTGATACTCTCAGCTGACCTCCAGGTTATTGGAGGCTGAAAGTTTGTGGCACCCTCTCTAGCTTAAGGATATAAATAGCAGTTGAGTACAACAGGCAGGAGGTTGCGATGGCATTGCTGACAGCACTTGGAATATATCATTTCTTGGTGATAAATATTGATCAAAAGTCTCACTGCTCAAAGAAAGTTAGTCGTCTCTGCGTTAGGGTGGAGACTTCAGGCAGGGAACAATACAGCTGACCCTTAAAGGCCTGAAAGCTACCATTTCTGAGATAATCAGAGGCCATGGTGCAGTAAATCCAGAAGCTGTCACTCCTGTGATATGTTCCCTCAACTTTCTACCAAGGGCTGCTGACCTTCATGTCTCCAGAACTGCTTTTGCAAAGTACTGCACAGGTCAATGGCTTCCATGCTCCCTTTTACATTGGTCAAAAGATTTATGACCAGAAATCTTGTAAAAATGGAATTTCAGCTGCTTTTCCTTCACTGACAGTTTCACAAACATCCTATAAATCATAGCGCTAGTGCCAAATTCTTGGGCCTCTGCTCAACAGATTTTATCAAGCTCTGATAGCCTCCAATACTAAGTTCCACTGTAACGTGCTCAAGTTTATTATTAGCTTGCTATAGGAAAATGTTATTGAACTGTTAACAGTATTTGTTACAATGTCCAGGACTCGAAGCACCTGCAACACCTGCAAATAAATCATATCTTTTTGTAGTCTAGAAATATATATTTATTATTTTAATCTGGGAAGAACGGGGAAAGTAATTTTATTTTAAAACCCCCACAAATCCTGTGTACCAAGTGATCAGTCACACGTTATGCACTGACTTTCTTCACATCTGTGCAAATCAAGCCATTGTACAAATGTATGAGGACCTGCGGCATATAACACATTCAGCTATGAAACTATGGGTGTTGTTATGTGCTGAGTCTTTAAATGGAAGGTGGCACATCTGCTTTTGGCATGGTGTTGCATTGGAGTGTAAATCAATCCAAGATGCATATTGAAGAGTAAGTAACTTGTCCACTTGCTCTTTGTTACATCCAGCTTTGATTTTGTTCTTTGTTATTTTCCTGGTAGTCAAATGCAGGCTCTGCATATTGAAATCATGCATTGTTTCTTCAAGTATGGTTAACATAACATGTCATGTAACATATAAGAAGTACGTGCTGGGAAATAATTTGGACCAAAATACAAGCCAAGAGTGAGGTGAAGAGAAAAAGATAAGTACAAACAGCTACATCACAGTGACTGAGAGTTTTATTACTCAGGATACTCCTAATACTTTTGAAATGAATAACAAGGCCAGCATTTGATTCCATGTTCTAGCTCTTGGCAATTAGTGTGCAAAATTTGCAACAGTGAAGGATGGCATATTTTTTCTTCCTTATCAACCAGAGGCACAAATAAGCCAAAAGGGCCAACTGTACGCTGGCTTGCATTAGGCCCAGCACTGCCAGCCAGTTGAGGGAAGGGATTGTCTCACTCCATGCTGCACTGGTGTGGCCTTACCATGAGCACTATGTGTATGTAGATCTGGGTGTTGCAATATAAGGACGTGAAGATATTAGAGATAGTCCAAAGGAGAGCAACAAGGACAGTGAAGGGTCTAGAGCAAAAGACATTTAAGGAGTGGCTGGGCTACTCGGGTTGTTCAGCCCAGAGAAGAGCAAACTGAGGAGAGTATTCATGGAGACGCATCGGATGGTCAGGTTAGGTACTAGGAGAAGATTCTTTACCAGGGGGTGATCAGGCACTGGAACAGGCTCCCCAGGGCAGTGGTCACAGCACCAAGCTGCCGGAGCTCAACAAGCATTTAGACAAGGCTCTCAGAAACGTGGTTTGAATTTCAGGTAGTCCTGAAATTCAGGTAGAGCCAGGAGTTGGGCTCTGTGATCCTTTTGTATCTCTTTTAACAGGATATTCTATGATTCTGTGATTAAAGAATGGAGGAATCATTGTGACTCAACTTTCTGTTTACTGAAGGTTTGTACACCTTGTACAACAGGGTCTGCCTGAGCAAGACTGCTCAGAATCCTGTATTTTACCACTGACATGGGTGGCCCAGCAGGAAAGACAATATGATATTGGCACTGGTCAATGCCTTTCCTAGAGGCTGGCCCTTTCTGGAGAAATTGCTCATCTATTTGGCACAGCTTCTAACATGCTTCTCTCCCTAGGGTCTGCTGCAAGAACAGCAGCTGGAGGACAGCAACATCTTTTGTAGACAATCTGTTTTGTGGGATACCTGTGAGAAGCAGCACTTAAAGCATGGGTGTCCAACCTTTTATCTTGCCTGGGCCATACTGTGTGAAGAGGAGTTGTCCTGGCTTGCATTTATATATACAATATAAAATGTATAATATAGTTTATGTATATAAGTAACACATATTCCTTTTTTTTTAAAGGCACATACGTGTGTACATAGGTTGGAATATTATTATTATTGGCAATCACTACATATTACAAGTGGCACAAGTATTGGTAATGTGAAACACACATGGGTTTTGATGCAACTGTGTGTTGGGCACAAGAGGCAGAGTCAGCACTGCACTGTGCCCTCTGCTCCAGTGTTCTGTTGTCACCTATGCAGTCTGTGTTTGAGCTACATGCAATCGACTCAAAAAAATATGGCTAAAACACACATAATAATGCTAAAAGTTTATGATCTGATGGGGCCACATTACTGGCTGCCAAAGGCCACACACAGCCCACTGGTTTCAGGTTGGACACACCTAACTAGGAGAGTGGAAGTGGAGGAGACTGCTATAGCCACTCTTTGAGACACTGCTTTCTTGGCATGGCCTTCTTTACTATTAGACAGGAAGCAAATAAGAACATAATGCTGTTCTTCAAGTGCATTTCAGAAACAAGACAAGCTTCAGTAGAGAGGTCCACGCTGGACAAGGAATAGAGGCTGCTGGAATAGTGACATGCAGTATTTTATACTTATATACATTTGATTTACTAATCTTCACATACATTCTCTCTGTAATTGTTCATTTCTTCTTCATTAAAATGGTTAGGTTATATTCCTAAGTCACATTATATATGCACAAAGTTCAGTGATAAAATGACCTATCAGCTCTGTCTCAAAAGTAGCAAAGATTTATGTAAATTTGTTAAATGGGCCTCTTTTCATCTAAAGCTGAAACACAGTTGCATGAGAGATCCAGGTGGATTTGTTCAACAGGGAACGTGCCAGGCCAGAGTTTATCCAGCAGTTACCAATGTGGGGCAGAATTATCTTGATCAATGGTTTCAGAATTTTGTTTCAGTATTTTGGCCAGGGCAAAACTACAACCAAATGAAATGAAAGCACTCGAGTAGATCAGAATAGAAAAAGAAAGCCAATACTTTCTTCCATTTATCCCCCAAACACTTTTCTTTCAGTTTTTTCTTCTCTTTTCTCCTATATACCCGATAATAGAAGACTGTGAAACTGAACATTTTGCAGAGTGCCTCGGACAGGTCTCTTCATTTCCATTTCCCTTTGCCTTTCTATGGCTGACACGTATTGTTATTTAAATGAATGCTTTTGAGCTCAGATTTTCTTTTATGCAAATACGAGCTGCTTCCCTCATCAACACATTTGTTTTCCTATGAAAAGAAGCATAAGGAAAAATATTCTCTAGACAGAAGGTGATTGGAATGTGATTTTTTTCCGTGAATTTAGCTCAAAAGGGAAGACACACACAATGGTGAAGTATGAAAATACTGGCTAAATTCTTCTTCCAGGATCTGATCATAGCACTGTTATATTTTTTTAAGAACAGCTGAGGTAGGGAAGGTGCCAAGGCACAGCAGACTGGTCTCACTTGCTCAAGGCATTCTCTATGAGACAGTTAAGGGAGTAGACAAGTGCCAGACACTACATGCCTCCAGCAATTTTTTCTCTAGTCCTTCCTTATGAAGGCAATGACTCATTTTAGCTCAAAAATTGGTGTCCTCTCCTATTCAGTTTTTTGAAAGCCATTTACCAGGAAACCATAGATTGAACTTACAGAAGCAAGGAGGTTGTAAGGAGGTAATGCAGAAGAAGGAAAGAAAATGAATTCCTGGCTTCCTTTGAATATACTGCATTCATGTCTTCAAGTTTTTCTTTTACCTATTAACATCTAGAGATTTCCTTTTTTAACAAAAGGTGAATGTGAAAATTCCCCAGATGTCAGAAGCCTCCCAGAGCTGGAGCTTTTTGATAAACAAATACTACAAGATAGGCAAAAAAAATCACATCCCACATCTCCAGTGTCAAAAGGGTTGGTAACACCTGAGTTGCTTCCATATTTGATCTCTGCCAGACCAAGAGGCACGTGATGTTGAAGCATGTGGACTGTCTCCCTCCTTTTCCCATTGGACAGTCACCCATCTTGCAGCAAAAAACACCACAGTCAGTGCCCACTAACACACTTGCCAGCAATATTAGCAAACAGACTTCAGAGGCTGAGCTCCCCATTTAATCACAGAAGTTGTTCTCTTTCAGTGTCAGGAGCTGTTCCAGCCCAAGCTTTCTACGTGTTATTCCTGGACTATTGAAAACTTGAAGTGCTGCTCCCTGTGCAACACCAAATTTATGGATGAGGAAACTTCAGTCTGCCAGGTGATAATTTGGCATCCTTATGTCAGTGTTAAAATCCTAGCAGCTGTAAATATTTATTGCAGATGAAATATACTCATATGCTCCAGCTAGCACATTACCATGTGAATAAATCTAACACTAAATAAATCATGTGCACTTCATCTTTTATTCAGTTTATAAAATTCTTGCTTCTCACTCTGAGCATTCGTAACTTAATAAGGTTATTCAGAAGCAGAGTCATTCGTGGTGTGCCCTGACTTGTTTTATAACACAGCGTTTTGCTTCTTGTATTTCACCTCTGACAGCTTTTGCAAAGTTTTGATTTGATAGGATAAGCACAGTGAGGGCATTAGGACCAGGAGAAAGACGCACACATTGCTTTGTATTATGTCTGGCAAAGTGCTTCCTGACTGAGTGCTGGAGCTATGTGTGAAGCAAAGGCAGGGATCGACTAGTTCTCATCTGTTGATCACAGTGAACTTGAAGCCTCAGACGGGGGAAAGCTGTCAGATCTGCTCTCGGAGATAAGGCACATGAAACCAGACAGCTGTGGGAAACTTTGAAGAAGCAGGAAATACTCTGGAGGGAAACTGTTAGAAATGCGATTTCTTTCTACCTAGAATTTAAAAAGGAAAAACTCAAAACTTAAGCTATTCCTTTCATTTGCTTTGCTGACTGAGCCGGGACTCCGTAACAACGGACCTACTCCGTCTCACTGGATCCATGCTGCATTTTACCACAGTAAGTGCAATATTAATAGGCGTTTTCTATTTTGTCTGTAAATAGAGAGGAAAGCATGAAACGGCATCAGTGAAATGTGAGGGGAACAAGAAATCCTCTTGGCAGATAGTGAAAACCAGCGCATTGCTGCAACCCGAGGACTGGAATCTGAGCGAGATCCAAGTGA
Organism: Lagopus muta; assembly: GCF_023343835.1. Lineage (NCBI taxonomy): Eukaryota > Metazoa > Chordata > Aves > Galliformes > Phasianidae > Lagopus > Lagopus muta. The sequence continues at coordinate 33,775,176 of NC_064439.1, forward strand.
TGTTTAACATGACAATCTGTATCATTTTGTCACCAACAGTATGTTCTTGAAGAAGAAATGTAGATATGGATCACGCAAGCTGCAGTTTCTGTTGCTGTTGCTGATGCTGGGCTTTTTGCTGCTGATGGTTACAATGCTGAATCCACCAGCCAGCAACCGGAGCAAGGACGGGACTTTCCAGCCTGTGGAGTTCAACCCTCGGGAAGGGCACCAGGTGGACTTTGCCGAGACCCAGGAGATGCTGGAGACCCAGGAGGAGAGCCAGCAGTACTATCCCATGGACGGGCTGTCACCGTTCATCTCCCTGCGGGAGGATGAGTTGATCGCGGCCGTCGTGTCCCCCACGGGTCGAAGGAACCACAGCAAGGCCAGGAAAGGCTATCGAGTGGTGAAGCAGCAAAGCAGGCGGCCGGAGGCAAAGGAGGGAGACCCCGAGTCCCAGCTCCTGTCCCTGCCTCTGGGGGACGGCAACGGGGCTGCAACGGGGGAGCGGCCGCTCGGCTTGGAAACCCATGGCTTTAACGAAGCGCTCAGCGAGCGGATCTCTCTGCGCAGGGAGCTGCCTGAGGTACGACACCCGTTGTAAGTAACGCAGCCTATTTCACCCCGGGAGAAAACTTCCGTCCTTCCCTATCGCCCTCATCTTCCTAATCAAACCACCTCCTTCGGTATGGGGTAACGCTTTTGTTCACGTTGGTTTCCCACTGGAAACACAACCCCATCTCCTCAGGGCTAGCTGCGATCCCTGCCTCCCTTCTGCAGCGCCGGCACCGCCGCACCCCTCCGCACCGCTCCGCGCCCCCCGGCCCGGCCGCGGACCCCGAGCCGCAGGCAGGTGCTGCAGGGGCCGGGAGAGATCCCCGCGGGTTTCCCTTTCTGTAGGGGAAGGCATAGCGACCCAGCCCTCATGGCGGCCGATGTTCGCCGTTATTTGGGTGCCCGTTATTCGTGTCCCCGTCGTTCCGGTCCCCGCACCCCCGCGCAGCGGTGGTGGCAGCACCGCCCGGCGGAATGCGGGCTGCAGCGCCCCCTGCTGGCGGCCGCGGGGACTGCCGCCGCTGCAGGTGCCGGGGGCGGCTGCGTTCCGGCCGTCCCGGAGGGAGAGGCGGTCCTTTCCCTGCGCTCAGCGCTGCTGAGGCCGCTCATGGGGTCGCTCCAGATCTACGCCCCTCAGTACAAGAGTGTTGTGGACATACTGGAAAGAGTCCAACACAGGGCCAATAAGGTGATGAAAGCAGCTCTCCTATGAGGGGAGGCCAGACACCTGGGACTGGGGAAGAGAAGGCTCACGGGGATCTTCTCTGTGTGTACAAATGCCTGAAGGAGGGGTGCAAAGAGAACAGAACTGAGCTCTTCTCAGTGTTGCTCATTGACAAGATGAGGCAAAGGGCACAAACTGGAACAGAGGAGGCTCCATGTGGACATCAACTGACTGAGCACTGGCACAGGCTGCCTAGAGGCTGTAGGTCTCCTCCTTGGACATCTCCAAAAGCAATCTGGACGTGGGCCTGGGCACCCCGCTCTGGATGTCTCTGCTGGAGTAGGGGTTGGAACATGGACCCAGGGGTGGTTTCCAAGCTCAGCCATTCTGTGATTCTTGGACTGTGAAAGGCAGCTCCTGGGAAAACGGGAACTGCAGGCCAGTGTGTATGACCACGCTTGACAACAGCACTGTGAAGCCACACCATAGACGTATTACATCTGAAATCCTATCTGTTGCATTTGAAATTCAACACGTTGCATTTGAAGCCCAATGTGTTTCATTTGAAGCCCAATGTACTGTGGCTGAAGCCTAGAGACTTGAGTGCCATTTATTTCTACAGCCCATGAGAAACAGTTCATCTCACTTGCTTAAAACAGAGAACCATCTCTGCTCCCCTGCCCACTAGAGAAGGAATAGGGTGCAGGTGGCTATCTTCATTTCTTGCCCCCTGTAACAAAAGCTACTGCAGCTTTCCCATAGGATACAGTAGAAGATATGCCAAAAGCATTTTAAGATATGCCAGAAAACATTTTAAGTTTATTTTTTTCTAGTGGTCATTTCCCATGTATAAAGGCAGCTGGTGGCTCCAATTTCAGGGAACAATCTTAAAGGAAGAAAAACGAAAGATGGTGTGTTTTCTACATTTGCTGACTAGATTCAATGTTAATGTGGGTATTTCCATTGAATAATGATACACTAGTATCATGTAAGTTATTTTTTGCCATGCTTCAGTGGCAGTTCTTTGAACTATGTAGTATTCAAAGGAGGAATGATGACTTTCTTTTACTGCTGGTGATGTGAGCCAAAAAACAGTTTTGGCTGCTGAAGGGCCATCCGACAAGAGGTGGTTTTAGCTAATACTAATCTCACATGGGATTTAGGCCATGGTCTCAGAGTTCTTGGATGGGTTTTCCTGTCTGCCTAGTGAAAACGTATGGACCTATCAACAACACAGCTCATAGAAGCCCAGATTGAAACCACAGATCTGAACATCTGAAGCTTCTCAGTAGTTCAGGTCTAAATCCAGATCATAAACCTGCAGAGGGGGTCTATCTCTAAGCCAGCCCTGTCCTTTATGGACCGACATGCAACCAAAATGATATTTTTTAAACATGATTCACTCTGTGGGCCTAGCTCACAGCTGTGTCAGTCACATTTTATACTGATGTAACATGAGAGTGAAGCAGTAATGAATCAGAACGTCTATTATGTTGTTCTTTTGAAGCCTGTTGCTTGTAATAATGTCTATTGTTGTTTATTAGAGAGAAACCAACCAGTTACAGAAATTTCAGTAAGTCACCTGCATGGACTCAGTCTCTCTCATTTCACTTCAAATGACAAATTCTTCAGACTCAAAGCAATGCCTGCCAATTGTGAAGAACTGCTGTAAAATAAGGCTGACCAGACTTCGTATTTACATACTTCCTTTTCACATTTAAAACAGAGTGTGAGATGTAAGGTAAATGCTGTAAGATACACGTAGCTGCTGTTCCTGTTATGTTTTGCATTGGAGCTGCAGAACTGCAGTTTCTTTTTATAAGAAATGACAGAGCTCCAGTGGAAGCAAAGCAGAGCCTGCTGCCTGTGCTTTACTTTGATAGCCCTGGACCAAATTCTTCACCTGGAATGTGATACTTCAGACCTCTCTGCCCAGACCCCAGTTTCTAACATACCCTACATCTCTTTGCATGCCTTTCCAGGTGAATGTTTTATGCTACTTCTCAGAAAGTAGATGCATAAATCTGTACCTGTTCCAGCACTCCAACTGATCCTACTGATTTATCCAATGGATATCTAATGGATAAATCGATTATCCAATGGATGAATCAGACGCCTTGTTTTCCCAGTTTACTGTGACTAATCATATTCTGTGTGGAAAATGTCAGTTTTCCTCTCCTGAGCTTGAGCATCAAGCTGTATTTATCCAGGCAAATGCAGACACACAAGTATCTAAATGAAATTTAAGTTTCATTACTAAAGCACAGTTTCACTTGAGTGCTGCTGGGAACTGAATCTCAATGAGATGTTTTCCTGCAGGTGAGTGGGAATTGCTGCTGGCAGAGCAGAGCCTTTGCCCCCTCAGAACTGCTCTCCAGCTCCTATCTGCATGTGACAATTCCTTATTTTTCACAAATTGGATTAAATCACTGTGCCTTGTATCAGTCACAGCCCTGACTTTTTGAAATGTTGATTTATGATAGACAGCCTGAAACTGCTCCAAATTACAGGGAAGGCAATTCTGCATACCAGCACCCTTTCTCATTTTTCTGAAGACTAGATATCTACATAGCAAGCCTTTTCCAATCTCCATGGCAACTAAATACTCACCACCTAAGCCACATATTCAAGTACAGTCATTTTCAATTCTCTTCCAATTAAGATTCCGCAACAGTCTTGTTTTATTTTCTCGCTATAATCACAATACTAGCAACGAAGCCTTGCAGTGTTATGGTGGAAAGTATAGGTGGGTATAACTGTGCTGAGTATTCCTGGTTAGAAGCTGCCTGGTAGTAAAAGGACTGCATTAGATCTTCACTTTCCTTCATTATCAATAGATTATTCTGCCTAAAAATACAGATACCATCCAGTCACAAGAGCATCCTTTTCTCTGTACTAGTGAAGAATACCAAAAATCTCCCACATACAATTCTGAGAAACACTGTTATTACAGAAGCATAACTATAATATTCATGTATTTTTACTCGCTATTAATTCATTCAGACTGTGGATTTCAATGAATGATAAGCAGGTTTGTATCAGGTATTGTCTAACATGATAGGGTCCAGTGCATGAACTGAAGCATTAAGTAAAACAGTAATAAACAGCAATATTCAAATCATATCCCTGACACGAGCTTCTGCTACAGCTGAATTAGCTGAGCAACTAATTGCTTAATAACCACTGTAAAATCTGTGATTTGCTAGGCAGTATGAAAATGCTAAAAGAGCAATGGAGCAGATAAAAACCAAATAAATGGCTTTCATGAACTGACAGCAGATACAGAGCTGGATCTCTAAGCGGCCTTGGAACCAAGATGACATACCAAGTTAGGTGTAAATATTTTTACATAATTCTGTCATTCCTTCAAGAAGTTCTTGCTGCTAAACAAATTGGAAAACTATATGAGTGCTACTTGGGAATTAAAAAGCTTTGAAATGCATTTTTGAATGTAAGCAAAACAGATGTACTGGCGTTTGAGAGCTTTTTCTGGAAAATGAATACCCTGCTGCCTGCACGGTGTGTCCTTCGCCTTTTGAACTAAGATGGGCAGATTGAAAAACAGCTTTTGTGGTGAATACAGATTTTTAGTTTCTTTACTTACATTTATGAAATAGTTTGATAAGGATCTACAGGGTTTTTATATATGGAGTTTCTACGACGATGAACAGAAATGTTTTTGATATTTAAATGCTTGAGATGTCAAAGAACCATTCCATTCACTGCCATTTTGATGACTGTTGTTTTAATGTCATGGGAGACATCTTGGTCCCATGGCAATCTGGGGAGCCATGGGACCACTCTGGCACTCTGTAACCTCTCCAGAAATGTCACACCATGTCCACACAGCCAGGTTTCTTGCAGTAGATTGTAGGAGTACTTGGAGTTGTAAAGGAAACAGCAGAAATGGTCGTGGGGATAATCTACCTATTTGGGAGCCTCTTTCATCAGTGATGCATTTTCATCAGAAAAAGCAAAGTGTGCAGACTTCGTAGGGAATATGCGTTAACTTTCTTAAATGTATATGTATTAGTTTTCTTTACCTAAGTCAGGGTCTGTTTCTTTGCTGTACAGGGATGGCTTCATTCTCTGTAATCTGGGTCAGGCAGTCCGCAGTTACATTGATGAGTTATTTTTTTCTGGTTAGTCTTAAAGGTATTGCATTTCAGTTTGCTCTTTTTTGTGTTACATGAGAAAATATGGAAGGGGCGGAGGTTGGCTTTGATCTGTTGTATCACCCTTTCTCCTTTGCTTTACTTGTCTTTTCAATTCCTCTCTCTTTGTCTTCTGTATTTGAGCTCTTTGTTTCTGCTGCAGCCAGAACAGAAGGGAAAGAAAAACAACCAACCAACAGAATACAGCAAAACATTCATATTCATATTTTTAACTTTAATTTTTGTAATGTCATTCTCAAATTTTCACGTTGTGTTCCAGTCTTAGACACCTTAATATTTCCTTGGCTTCCTGAGCTGAGATCTTAAACTGCTTTCCATCCTTGAAAATGTAGGTGTAGCTTGCAACTCTGGTCTGAGAAAAGTAGCCAGCTGTACCAGTGTTTCTAGTGTCTCCCTCATTTGATCCCATACAGGTGCCTACAGCAAGAATATGACCCCAGCCTGCCTACTGCTAGTGTCATCATCTGTTTCCATGATGAAGCCTGGTCTACTCTGCTGAGAACAGTGCACAGCATTATTAACACAGCCCCAAAGACCTCCCTCAAGGATATCATCCTAGTAGATGACCTGAGCCAGCAAGGTAATCCCATTTCTCTGTATGATCTCTGCTTTCCAAAGCTGCAAGGAGTAGACTGTCCACCTCCAAGTATTGTATAAAGAGAATGAAAGGCAAATGGGACCCTGAGGGAGAGAACCTTGAGCTGGCTGCCAGATTTCAATCTTCCATCTCTAGAATTCAACTTAGCCTTTCAACTTTGAAATATGTTTCTTTTCTTCCCCATCACTTTCAATTACTCTGAGCTTTCTTGCTTTAAAATAAGATCACAGTATGCAAATCTTCCCACTGGACCAGATCTGGCATAATAATTTCCAGACATGGACTTTGGATGAAGTGAGGAGTGGAAAACTCCACATTGCTAAAATAATCCCAAGTCCTTGGGAAAGCCAAACACCTGTATCTCATGCTGATCTGTGTCTTTTATGAGAGGATGAGAACATCTACCTTTTGGTGAAAACAGGAGAGGGGGATATTAAGTTTCTCATAGGAACAGCTTCACACCTAGTGAATCTCAGTTTCCATTAGTCTCTACTGCTCTTTGACATTACACTGCTGTGGGAATATTTGGAACTTGGCCTGCACGGCCATGTAAAACAAACGCTCCCAGAACATTTTACTGGCAAGCAAGCAACATCTCCTGCTACCTGTTGCTTTCTAGTAAGAACTTGAATCAAAGCTAAAATGACCGTTCTGTTTATGACAGGGCCCCTGAAGTCAGCCTTGAGTGAATACATCTCAAAGCTGGATGGCGTGAAGCTGATCCGGAGCAACAAGAGGCTTGGAGTCATCCGAGGTCGGATGCTAGGAGCTGCACGGGCAACTGGAGATGTGCTCGTCTTCATGGATTCACACTGCGAGTGTCAGAAGGGCTGGCTGGAGCCACTCCTGGCAAGGCTGTCCAGCAACCGGTAAATACAGAACCACAGAATCATACAATGGTTTGCGTTGGAAGGGAGCCTTAAAGATCATCGTGTCCAACCCCAGTATCTTCATGACTTCTCAGCTCCCTGAATGTGCTAATTCCTGCTGGAAGAGATGCCCGTGGAAAGATTTTGGTTTATTTATTTATTTATTTTTATCCTTGCTTGGTTGTTTCCTTTGTGCAGGTCACATTGCTTTAATGTTCTGCTTTCACACCACATGCATTACCATGGTATGTGGGAAACAGCATAGGGCATGCAGCTGATAACCTCGCTTCATACCCGATATCACTAAACTGGCATTTTTCATCCAGCCCTTGTTAAAGCTATGACAAGGCTTCCCAGTGGTCTGAATTAAAAAGATTGCAATCCATTATTTTTACTTTTTAGATGTCTTAGTTATGAAGCTGAAGATAAAAAAGGAGGGTTACCTTAACCACTTTGGCTTCCTGAGCTGCTGGGTTACAAACCAATGTCAGCTGTACCATTTCTGTTCCACAGAAAAACAGATTTTCCACACAGCTTAGACAGTTCTAGCTAAACTCACGCAGGAAGATACAGATTTGTATTTTCAGAGTGTTATAAGTCTAGGTTGGTGCTTGCGCCTAACCTTTAATTACAGCAGAGCTCTTTTTTGCAGTCCTTGAGTTCCTCAAGGACATTAAGGAAGTCTTCATTATTTTTCCTAAATTGCTTGTAATGCTTGCATGGAGATCATTCATCAAATTGGCTTCATTGAGCAGTTGAGGAGCTGTTAAATTCAATAATATCCACTGCCTAAGACAGCCCAAATGAGGAAAACACAGTGACAAAATAGCTTAGAGTAACTAGTGAAATACCCCTCATTCTTCCTCTGGCTGCACCAGTCAAGCTGCTATCCACACGCTTTTGCATGGATGGGAAAACACTCAATCACGTAAAGCAAGTGAATTTTCAGCTGGCAAGGAAAAATGCAGCCTTTCCAAAGATCAGTCCTCTGCAGAAGTTTAAAGGAGCTGAGAGAGAGATTTTAACTTTGAAAACTGATCAAGCCCAATTTTCTACACTCCTGAGCAGATCTACCACTGTTATTATGACCTTAGCAATGCAGAGATCTTTACATGAACAGAGAACTCACTCTGAGTTGAACATATTCACGGAAAGGGAGATATCCCCAGTTCTGATTAACCTGTGACAGACAAGGCAAACATGAGAAATGTTACCCAATTTTACAGGAACAGACAGATTTCTCAAATATTTGACTGCTCTGTGTGATTGCATTTCATTTCCTAGCATGGTGTTTTTATTCATTAACCCCAAAAGTATTAAGCCTTTCCAAAGTCAGTACATGTGCATTTATGGGCACCTTGGCTGGGACCAGCTCTTTGAACCATACCAAACAAATGGACTAGGATGCTGTGCATCAGCTTAGTGCACCACCTCAAGAATGGTTCAGTGATTTGCAAAGCATTCCTTGACATTTGATTATTCAAGGATGAATACCAAAGCCACCTGAACAGCATTAAAAAACTAGATGAGACACCCCACAGATCATTTCACTTGACAACTGTTTATATTCCAGCCTAATTCCAGGTGAGTAGCATGGTGCATAGTAATGCAGCTGTGCAATTATTACAATCATCTTTTTGGGTTGTGCCTTTTCCAGAAGACTGCAGGATACAACTGCTATACTGTATTTAGTCCAGAGGCACTGAAAGGCAGAGGGGAGCATATGCTCATTTGTGCTTGAAGCCTTGAAAAGGTTGCTGCTTTAACCTAAAAACAGTGACCATCGTGCCAAAGTGCATGGCTCCTTCCTTGCAGAAGGGTGACACAAAAAAAAAATACAAGTTCAAATTGTGGTTCCTGGCAATATTGCACGGAAACAAAATAAGCCTTGATTACATGCTCAAAAAGGAATTCCACCTCTAGAAAAAGCATAAGTGCCATAACATTGTCAGAGGGCGATGGCTTGCAGAGGGTTGGCTTGTCCTCAGGACCTTTCCCCTGCTCCTCACTGCAATAGCTATTTGCCTCTGTGCTGGTGCACTGACTACAGCACAGCTCAAACACTGCTAGGAAACTGAAGCCTGCAATATCAAAAGAAGCCTTTCTGGTTTCTAAAATTCAAAGTGTCTCTACTTGGCTCCTGATTCTAGGTCACTAATTTTTAATGAAATTATGTTAAACAGAATAAGAAATGAACACAGCAATGGAGAGATACTTCATTAGCCTTGGACTCAAGCAGAGCCTCTGTTTGTAGACACAGAAATAGAGTTGTATTGCTCAAAAAATTACTGAGTGGAGCTGGTTTTATGGCACTACACTAGGGAGATGGAAAATATTTTGCAATGAACAGTTTCTTCATTTTTTTCATCCAGCCCTCTATTTTTTCTATGGACCATCTCTCAGCTTTTCAAGCTATCAAACACATAAGTCATCTGTTTTCAACCATCTCACTGGCTTGGAGAAGTATGAATTTGTCCAGCCAGAGGACACACAACCCCATCATGAATTTCAGCATGCATTTCCATGCTATTTTTCTTGGTTTTGAAAACCAACATCACGTACAGCAGCCTGGTCCCTGGGAATTCATAGAATCATAGAATCACCGAGGCTGGTAAAGACCTCTAAGATCATTTAGTCCAACCATCAATTCGCTTTAGGCCTGATCTTTTTATAGCTTCTATTCGTCAATAACACTAATTTCACTTACATGGCGTGTTATCTGAAGATGTGCTATCTCCTTACAATCTTTCACAGTGCTGATCAGTATCAGCAGGCGACCTATTTTAAAGAAGATGAGGTAAAGAAACTTGAATCTAAAGCCAAAAGCAATCAGTTTTGCCAAAAGTAGAAGAAAGGAGGATTTAGGTATGATTCAATCAGATTAAAATCTTTCCTTTCCTAGCAAAAATTAAGAAAAGATAAATCACTGAAAAGCACTTTCAAAATATCATGTCTACAACTTCGAAACAAAAATGTTAATTAACTCTTCCTCTTCACGTGTTACTCTAAAAATAGAAAAGAACACACTGTCCATGCTGACTGCAAGGGTCATGAGAAGATATTTCATTCACAATTGTATTCTGTTGAGAAATCCCAAACTAGGAAATAGTTGTTGCTCGGGTTGCTCTTTTGATGGAATTGTGACCTTTTGTAGATCCTGTGTGTTCCAAGCATTTGAAATATTTGCAAATCAGTACCACCACAGTCAAATGGTTCTTGCCTTGCTGCTGGTTATATTTGAGTTTCCTGTTTTTTTCCTTTCCTTGAATTCCACAGAGTGAAATTAGCTGGAGTTTGCCAGTATGTTTTTCGCTTCAAAGCACCGAAAAGCTGCTGACTGTCTGCCAATTATTCAGTTAAAAACAAGAAGGATAGCTAAGAACATCTCCCAGCTTTCAATTACCTTCTGCTGCAAATTTGCATTTAGATCCACACAAAGAACCATCACTGAATATGCAGAAAACATATAAAAAAGGCTTTTCTATACAAAGCCTTGTTACCAAACGTTATGTAAAGTCCTGCTTGATTAAGATTAAACTGACAGTGTCCGGTTTTCACAAAAGTTACTGGATTCCTCTATTTCAGATCACAAAGACACCCTCAATATTTAAGTTCTAAGGAGGTGTGGCTTTATTGGTTTCAGCAGAGCTACAGTAGTTTATACTAGGTAAGGACTTAGCATTACACTTAGAAACACTCTCTTGAGAAAGCTTTATCATGGCATGCTGAAAAAACTACTGGAGTAATAGCTTTAAAACATAGTAATCAATTTATATGTGTAACTTTGTGGTAAAAGATATTTGATTTTATTTTGTTCTGTTTGATTTTTTAATTTAGCCAGGTTAGAATATGGCTCATCCAGTGAGTTTTTTTTCTCAGCTGACTTAAAAATTGTAATTTTCTGTATCATAATTTGTATTTAGTTTGGGTTATTGCCTGTTCTCCTAACCATCAGAACCATGACATCAGTGCAGGTATTTTTCTTAAATAACATGGAATTGTCATGCTCAATAACAAGCAAAGTAAAATGCATTAAAAACAAAGGTTATTTCAGCAGGAACTAGCACTGCAGTGGCTATTTATATGAGCAACTGCACTGATGCTAGGAGTGTCTTTGGAGTCTGGAGTTTTATAGCGGTAACAAATTTAAGGCAGATCCACAAAGAAGAACAGGTTTAAATTGGTTGGATATGAAAATGGCAAATCATTTGAAATGTCTGGATTGTCTGATCCAGAATATATCTAAGCATAACTTTGAGTATCCACACTGTTTGCATCTGAGCTATGCTGCATATACGCATATAGTCTAACCTTCATGACTAGGGTTTTTTGAATGGTTCAGCCTACTCTGCCTCCCCTGGCTTCCACCCAGGCATGCCCCCCTGGTTTTCCCCTTCTGACCCTGAAACTTTGAAATAAAAGAACCCAGAATCATCAGTTCCTTTCTAGATGAGAATGGAGACACAAGCAGCGATCGCATGCATTTCAGCAGGTAGCACTGAACAGGTGGGAAGTATCCACCTCCAGGTGCTCTGCTAACCTGACAGTTGTCAGTGATGTCTACAGTGGAGAATGCAGCAGGATGTAGAAATTACAGTTATAGTGATTTTTCACTTTTTGAAGTTTAGTCTTATAACACCCATTTAATCTGCTAGCTGGATTTTTCCCAGCATGTCAAATTAAAAAACACCTGCTTGTGTAAGTCCACCAGAGCACTACCTTTCAGTAACTTTTAGAAGAAGTCAGTTTCCTTCTTGTACTGTTAGTGAGTAAAGGTTAAATACCGTTTTCCATTATAAAGCTAACTCCTGTCAGCTTGAGTTTGAGGATGTTGCTCCTATCCTGGCTAGAAAACTGTACCAACATGCTTTCATCAAGAGAATCGAGGGAGGATATCAGCTTTATTATTTTTAGGATCATTTATTTGAGTCCTGCAGAAGAAAGGCAGCAAATCACTGCCTACAAATGTTGCCTAAAGGTGACCATAAAATTGTTTTATTTATAAACACAGTGCCTGTTTCCAAGAGCGCCTATTATAATATATTACAAAGGCTGGTTTTATACCTGAATGGAGAGATATGATACTTCTCTGTTCTAAAGCCTTCTGCCTTTAGCTCATCATAGGGCAGTTTGCTCTTATTAGGAAACAATGAAATAACTGAATCATTTTGATGCTATTGTCTGCATAGTACATTTTCACACAATTCACTGAAGATCAGTAATCTCTTTTTCTCTGTGGGGTTCTAAAATTATCTACAGTAAATGGCAACTGTGATATAAGAGAATATTGAGGTTCCCCAATCCTGTCACAGAAAAAAACATTACAATAGAGATTGTAAAGGCAGGGCAGATTGTTAGGACTACATGACCATCACCAAGAGCTGCCATCTTCCTCAGCTTTCTGGTCTCTGCCATTGGAAAGAAATGAAAAGAATGGCTCACTGCACTGAAGATGTCTGAGGTGACTTTCCTCCGTTGACTACAGTATGGTTTTTTTATATCTTAATCCCTAGTAAATCTGTTTACAAGGATGGATAGTGGTAGGACGAGGGGAATGGTTTTAAACTGAGACAGGGGATGTTTAGGTTAGATATTAGGAGGAAGTTCACCCTCAAACAGAGGGTGGTGACACACTGGAACAGGTTGCCCTAGGAAGTAGTGGATGCCCCATCCCTGGAGGCATTCAAGGCCAGGCTGGATGTGGCTTTGGGCAGCCTGGGCTGGTGGTGACCCTGCACATAGCAGGGGGTTGAAAGTCAATGATCATTGTGGTTCTTTTCAACACAGGCCATTCTACGATTCTATGATTCTATGATTCTAAATGTTAATTACATTTCCTATAGAATACCTTCTAGGCAAGCCCTTACACTAAGACCAGGAGCTATACTTTCTGTGTAAAGGAGCAGAAATGGATACTGTTGTTCTTCACTATATTTTTTTCCTGCAGTCCCTACCACCACTGTATTTGTACTCTGAAAATTTCCAAATGTGATACATCACAGACCTGGAAACAAGGCATACTGATGGCTTTTCCAAATTGCCAGTACATTCCAGGATAATGCACACTGCGAAAAGTCACGACAAGTCTACTATGGGGACATGTCTAATACCTCATCTCTAACTAACCCAAATTTAACCTGAGGTAGAAATCAATTGAAGGATTGCTGCTCACAGCACAGTGCCTCTTAAAAGTCAGTTTCTCACAGAGACAGTGAAAGCACATTGAGGATGTAGTAGAAGACTACACAAAAAGAAAATGTTTCACAAAACCAGTGATAGAAGTTAATTCAAAAAAAAACCAAGCAGAACAAAATAAGTGAAATTGCATATTTCGTTGGCCTGAAGTGACAAACTCATGAAGTGTGTGGAACATTTAGAGAAAAATGAAAGGATGGTAAAGCGTATGAGACCAAAATCATCTTTCAGTATAAATTCTGCATCCATAACTTCAAATGTGGAAACCTCTGTGAAACTGCTTTATAAGAATTCCGATGGTGAACACATAGCAAAATCCTGAATAGTTTTAGAATGACAGTGCAATGTATAGGTTATCCATAAATTATTGATCTTCAGAATCATTACTTCAGGCTCAGTATTACCATGCATGGAGCATCTGAGATCTATCAGGAGGGAAAATGAGGGCACTCAACATCCAGAGGAGTGCTTGGTGCTTTACAGGGTCATCAGGGAGGTCCACTGTTCACTAACACAGTAGTGAAATCATTATTCAGCTTTAAGAAGAAATTATATTGTCTTTTTCAGAAACAGTGTCGTCTCCCCTATCATAGATGTCATAGACTGGAAGACTTTTCAGTACTATCACTCTGTGAGCCTGCATCGAGGTGTTTTTGATTGGAAACTAGATTTTCACTGGGAACCAGTGCCAGAGCATGAAGAGAAGGTACGACAGTCTCCCACCAGCCCTATCAGGTAACAGTTCATAAGCCAATATACTTCCACTCACCTCAACAGAACAATTTGGGCACTCTTCCAGCTAGTAAAAAAAAGACATGGTTACTTGCATTTGCTTGGTTGATGTTTTATGAAGGGGATGGCTTTTTGGCGTAGAATAAGATTGTTTGGGCTTTAACATTCATTCTAAGTAGATTGCAGTTCTGCTTTTAACATGGCAAATATCTTACACACAACTAGAAGCAACTTCTCTACAACCTGACCAGACAAGGTATTGAGGTTTGTTGGGAAAGCAAATGATAGACTACGTAGAGTTAAAAGTCTTAATCATTATTTCTATCTGTAGTTTTGAATGTATTTATACTTTACACTTCTTACTGTTCTGAGCCTGATTCAACAGTTCAGAGCTTGGCTCTCTTCCCTAGGTAAATCCTAGAATTCAATTCCAGTTGTTCTTTGATAATAAGTTAATATGAGATTATAAGGACTAATATTTGATAATTTTTGATATTATCTCCTCCACAGAAATGGTGGGGTTTTCATCCTTCCTATAATTCTCTGTCCAAAACAGTTGTTCACTTCCAAACTACTATCTATACAGGAGTCCTGCAGTAGCTGGTGCAGTGGTTGCCATGGATCGACATTACTTCCAAAACATTGGAGCTTATGATTCTGACATGACCATGTGGGGAGCGGAAAATCTAGAGCTGTCTATAAGGGTAAGAACCTTAATTAAAACATCAAGTGCTGGTAATTACTGGGTTTTGAAGGGATCTGAATGAAAAGGCAAGAAGTGATTTACAAAAGCAATGAAGTGTAGAACTCCTTGACGTATGGCAAATATCACTATACTTTCAGAATTCTACCTCATGCTCTGTGATCTGTCAGGACTGTACAAGAATATGCAGATGCTGTGAGTTAGGAGCATTATGTCAGGAGAAGGAAGTTCCACTATCACTGTTTGCCCGAGGTCAGAGTCACTGGTTCAGCTACCTTCTGAGAGCTGCCTCTTCTATTTTGGCATGCACCAAATGAAAAATTGCTTTTATTTCTTTGTCATCTACTTTAAATATCAAATTGTTTATGTTGTATTATGTGCATTAGCTTTTGCTGAATATGAAGAGATATAATTGATATTAAAAAGCAACAAAAAATTGCAGACACAAAGCAAAGAGTCTTTAAAGTCCAAGGCAAAAGAAGGCATGCCCACAAGTCTCTTCACTACACTGCACTGTCTGTGTACAGGAAAACATAAAAGCATATAAATGGTTACACAGCATCAAATCTAAGGTCTGTCTTGCACAGTATCTTCTCTGTGTCTCCATGTCTGTGGGGAGCAGTGTATGAAGAAGCACATGATGTTCTTTCTGTTTCCAGGAATACACAGACTAGGATGTCCTGAGGGGAATCTATAGTAAAGGAGCTTCTTCTATTCAGATGCTTTAGAAATTTTGACAATTAACATTCAGCCACTGCCCAGAGTAAGCTTTAACTCAATGAGTGACTCTGGCTTTGCATTCTCACTATCACTGGTCTGTAAAGCCACCTGTGCTTTACTAGCTACATAGAAGATAATCTCTTTTTGCACCTTCACCTGTTTTTCAGACCTGGCTCTGTGGTGGCTCTGTAGAAATCATTCCATGCTCCCGTGTTGGGCACGTCTATCGAAATCATATTCCCCATGCTTTCTCCTATGAAGAGGCCATTGTGAGGAACAAAATCCGAATAGCAGAGACTTGGCTGGGTTCTTTCAAAGAGAACTTCTACAAGAATGACACAGTGGCTTTCCTAATCAGCAAGGTAAAGACATCTGCAGTGGTCTGTTTCTGAGGGAAGGACTGTGTGTTGCGGTAGGTGACGGCAGTGGGATGGGTGTGGGTGTCTGTGCACAGTCAAACATTCAGTAGGCTTGGCACCAGGTAGAGTTTTTCATTTTTATAAAACCTGCTGGTGGAAGAGCCTTTAGATCAGGGAAAAGAGAAGCCTGAGTTTTTTGCTGAAGTTGCCAAATATCTTAGGAGTATAATTCTGTCTCCAAATGACTCCTTCTTCAGGCTGCCCAGCAAGTTGTGGTTTGGTTTTCTGCCAGTGACAGTATATTTGATAACAGTCATCGGAAGCATAGCCTAGCTGCACTGTGTGCTTGAAAGATCTTTTTGAAGGATTCATTCTTCATTGCTGAAGGCATCTAGTATGTGATTCAAGTAATATTCACTGGCATGTGGCAAACTGTGGTCCTACTCTAAGATAATACATCTGAGTGCTCTAGTGACTGAGAAAAGTTGATTTCTTCCCAAGCTGACAGAAGCAATTGTCTGTAACTGAGGAAGTTAGATCTCACCATTAGTATTTTTTCAAGTTACTTTATCATTAGAAGCATCACAGAGCCAGCAGTGCAGCCTCCTGAGATTTGGGTTCCCGGTAGCCTGGCATGCAGCCACACTTGAACCACATACCAACTGCATACCACCTAACAACGACAGAAAGGCCATGCTTGCTTTTAAGCCACTGTGTGATCCACTGCAGATCATGGTCAATCAGGGGACTGCATATGCCTTGTATCACAAACTGCTGGATGCTGTATTAGGAGCTATGGCAGTAAAGCTGTTACTGTTGCAGCAGTTTTCCGGAATGGAAAATGACTCCCAAACCTTTTCTGGTACTGATATCCTCGTCTACAAGGCAATGGACAAACTTGTAAGTAGTTCGGAATAATAATTTTTAAAAAGTGCCTCAAGTTCATTGAGCAATGCCATGCTTTTCAGGAGAAGATTCCCTGAAAACACCTGGGCACAGCACGGGTCAGTGCCATGCAATGTATCCCAGGAAGTTTCCCATTCAGTTTCACTCTGCATTGCAGCCCTTCATGTCTTTGCTGCAGATCCAGCAGTGGCCGCATCACAGTGGGGAGAGGAAAAAAGCCACGTGCCAGTGGGACTCTTCTCCTGCCAACTAGTGTGACTTCCTAAGGCTCCACCAGTGGGTCTAACCCTCCAGTCTGACTCCTGTGCTCGTGCTTGAGCCTGAGACACACATTCAATTTTTAATTCTGTTTTCACTTTTTAAAAAGGCTTCTCCCTCTATGTCTGTGCAGTAGTTTTAACTCCACTGTCCAGAGTTTCATCACCTGACCCACAAGGCTTAAAGCCATGTAACAGAAAGGAGGACGGTAAGCCAGGTCTTTTAAGATGATGTTTATCATTTAATTATTTCCTGAAAGCCATTCTTGCCAACTCAGAAGCAATTTTCTGAGCTAAAAACTACAGCCACCAATTATTTCATTTACTACCTATGAACACCATAACCTTTTGCCTGAGAGTTTATTCTAGCCAGGGTACTTTTAGCACTCCTAAGTAAGATGCTCCTTCAAATGACCAATGGTATGATCTCGATGTTCAGAGTACCAGAACATAAAAGGCCTTTTTCTCCATTCCTTTCCTTCATAGTCAATACCATCAGTCTGTCAGTTCAGCAAAATGCTGTTTAAGATACAAGCAAGCAGTGACATTACTGCTACTCTGCTGCCAGGGCTGCAGAGAGCTCTGAGGGACCGCTGCACGGCAAGGCTGAACAGAGCCAACTGTGGGCCACTGTGAGCCTTGGAACAGAACTGCCCAACACTGGAAATAAAAAATGAGCCCCATTTAGAAAGCTTTATAAGTCTTCCCATTTTATGGTCGAAATTACATCTTGCACAGGTTGCCTGTGGTGTGAGCATTAATACAGATGAATAAGGCTCTCTGCAGCTCTCCATGGTTTCAGCCACTGTCTCTTTTTCTCTTTTTTTTCTGTGTGTGTTTCATTTATTTACAAGTACAGTTTCCTTTCAATTGGTTCACAGGGCTAATGAGTGTCTCTAGATTATCTACACTACTTATTCAGCATCAAATACACACTGTAACTAGCATAACAAAATGAGATTATCTGTCACCACTTTCTTCAGCTAAAGTAGCCTCTGGAGAAACACCTCTTTTTAGAGGAAGCATTTTATTCCTCTATTTCCCTCTGTATTCCTCTAGTTCCTGTTATAAGGAAACCTCTTGGTGGCAGGTTTGTGAGGTGCTGAATTGCTGAACTTTGTTGTTTTGCTTTTTGAATGTAGGGCTGACATTAAATGATGAGGTTCTCCCTAGCATATTGCAACTGTTGAGATTTGCTGGTGCAGCTTACATGGGCTGGCATGACTGATACACACCTTTAAAAACTGATGCTTCTCTCTTCATCTCCAAGGCCTTTTGTTTGTTGCTGATTTTCAAGCATGTGGGCAAAGGCATTTTTACTTCCTTAAGGCTGCTGAGAAATGGCTGAGCTAAAGATTACAAGCAATTCTTTTCTTACGTTAACAATTCTAATTTCTGATATAGGAATCCCACTGCTGTCCTGCAATGTCAAATTACATTTCCAAATGTAAAAATGTGAAAGGGGAAATCTACTGCTGGCAAGAAAGAGGAGAAAGACTCTTAAAGGTGGCAGGACTTATTGTAGTATTCAGGTGCCGAGAGATTTAGAAAAGTGTTTTGTGTGCTTTCACATCTACAGTTTAGACACTTACCTGCTTAGGAGGTTTTTGGAATCCTGTTTGTCATCTTCAGGTCTAAATACCCTCAGATACTCAGACCCTCAGTCCCTCGCAGTGACGATGCCCGTAGCTGCAGCAAGGGTTGACAGTAGCTGTCTTTTTTCAGAACAAAGTTACTACTAGGATTGCGTGTATGCAACTTAAGAAAATACATAAATCTGGAAAGTTGTTCTGCCTTTACAGTCACAAAACACATTTACCAACTCAATTTAGCAATCGCCAGACAATTATTTGATTAGTTTCATGTTACACCAAATTCTACTCTTAAATTCTCTGATAACAGAGGACTGACACTTTTTTTTTTTTAAATTTTGGGGTAAATTCTGTACTGAATGCAATCTTAATATCCCTGATTTCAGTGCAAAAAGTATCAAACTTGGCCCAGAGATTTCTAATTGAAAAGATGATGAAGTCTGATGTATCTTGCAGGATAACAACAATTTTAAAAGAAATACCTGTTTTCACAGCATGTGCTACTTCTGAAACACAAAGCTGGAGAAAGAGTACAGCTGGTCCTCTACTTTTGCCTAATCTTGAGAGATACATATCATGCAGGATAGAAGAAGTGGTAGAAATAACTGCTACACAGTCATTTTCATTTCTAGCAAACAGAGCAATATCCTTTTTTGCCCTGTGCTTTCTCCATGAAGGCAGAGAAACCAGACTGCAGTGAGCGCCTTCAGCTACAGAAGAGACTGGGCTGTAGAAGTTTCCAGTGGTTTATAACAAATGTGTACCCTGAGCTCTCCCAGCCTGAAGACACACCAAGATTATCTGGCAAGGTAAGAGAAAATGTACAGGAAAAAGGAGTTTTCCATTGAAGACCCCAGTGTCACTTGGATATGCTAGTTAGTACTCGGTACTCAATATCTGTGCAATGAGAGGCTACTTCCACTTCGAAAAGCTTGCAGAAGAATGGAAGAAGAAGCAAAAGGACTGAAGAGAACAGCCAGTCCAAATTCTCACATGAACCTTGAACACCAGCCAAGAGATGAGCTCAGCCTTTATAGTTTGGTGGCACAGATCAGAGGATCCTAAACTTGGATTCTTTAGGTATCATTAAAAAACAGAAAAGAAGTGTGTTGCTCCATTCAGATGGCAACTGCAACAGTATCTGGGATTCCTCTATGCTGATCCACATGTATGAAGGAAAAGAAGCATTTCCCCAGTCCTGCATTTCCCCCATAGACAGAGGTGATAGCGATAGCAGTTCCTTTGCAGATTGTGTACAGGATGTGATGCTAATCTTTTAAAAATCATTAAAATATGGATTTATTCCAGGAACCTCTATGGACAGGATTTCCCCTCAACAAGGCAACAGGTCTACTTATTAAATCACACACTGATATCTGTAGACAAATTTTACTACATCCTTCTACTGTTTTGTCTGTTCCTTATTATCAAGGCTTGCTTGAGAAAAGCATAACTAACTGTGGATCACAGGAAATGTTTTTTCCCTCTAGAATATCTGTATTTTTGCCAAATACCACAGCAGGTCGAAGGGCAATTTTCCATTAGTAAAAAAAGTAGTTCTGACAGAATTCTTTTAAGCATCATAATAGTTAAAACCAGAAGTGGGTATCTCTAACTTAAAGCTTATTAGGTAACCTTTGGTGAGACTCTCCCTTGTTATCAGATCACTTTGCAAGATTAACATGAAAGATATAATCCGAAAGAAAAAAAAATGCTGCCTGAATTACATGCAAAATCATATATGATAAGGGAATTAATCATTAAAAAAAAGCTAGCTGAAGGATATTTTCTTGATATCTGTGCTTTATTTCAGTAAAAAATCTTTATTTACAGCTTTACAATACTGGTGCTGGCTTCTGTGCAGATTACAGACCTGGAAGGGCTTTGGCAGATGGCTCTATCAAACTCTCTCCTTGCAGTAACAGCCTCACCCAGGTACTGTAGATTTCACATAAAGAAGCACTGCGTTGGACTTAGGGAACTGTTCAGAAGATATTCATGTAAACATTTGGGTTGACGTGCTTGAAAATAATGTGTTCAAAATTAGGTGTGTGCTAAGGCAATGTTCCACACCTTTCTGTAGCTGAGCATCATTTCAGAAATGGCAGTATTCCATGCCTGAGACCAGATCCCCACACTTTGTTCCAGCACGCATTGTTTCATGTAGTTGTAGTAGTTATTTTGTGGAACCTGGACAAAAGAATGCCTAGGCATAAAAGGTGTGCATCAATTTTGGAATAGAGGTGGGTTTTCCCACATTCTAGTGACCAAAACACTGCCTAAAAAACAGGAGGGAAATCTGTTTAGACTGTCCAGGTGGCATTAGACTAGCAAGTCCTTGCACTGAGAGAAGCCAAACCAGTACAGACTGACTGCAGATATTTACTCCAAGTCCCAATGAAGTTTCACTGCTCACAGTGAGCTCAGGGTGAGCTGCAGGCACATTTTTAACTGTAATGTGTACAGACACTTCAGAAAAACCCTTCTGTTCAAATTTATTAAGGTAGAAAGATTTCTTGTAGAATGGGTTTACTTTGTATATAATCACAGTCCACAAAGTCTTTCCTCAGAAAAATAGTCTCAGTCTCAGCTATGCCAAAATTATTCTGGGGGAGACTGCCTCGTTGATTCTCCTTCATTCATGTTTGGGTGGCATCTAACAGGAGTGGGAAAATTAATGTTGGAGTGAACATTTAAAATGAACTGGGTTGCCTTTCCATCACTGTTCAAATAAACCCTCCTTTTTTCCAGCACTTTGAATATAACAGCATGAAGGAAATCCGTCTTGGGTCTGTTCCACTGTTTTGCCTTGATGTCAGACACGGGAAGGTTATCCCTCAAAACTGCACAAAGGAAACAGATAACAGTGAGCAGCACTGGGACGTCCAGGAGGTTGGTACTGACTGCTGCGAGGGGATACTGCACATGGCAACTGTGTAGCTGTAACTGTGTAACATTGGGTACCTGACATGATTCGTGTGCAGGGAGGGATGATACAGCTGAAGGGCAATTTTCACTGCTGTACTATTTTCATCCAGGAAATTTAGGAGGCAGTTCATCTGTTTACACTGCCTGTGCAAAATAAATCTGGTTTGAAAACACAAATTACCGAAATCCTACCTACATTCACATACCCTTATTTTAACTATTTAACTTACTGGCTTTATAGGAATACAATCAGAAGCTAGGTTGTGAACGTAAGAGCAGGATAAATCTTTGCCCACTTCTTTTAGATGGGGGAAGGCACTGTGAATCCCAAGTTCTTCCAAATAAGAGCCCCATGGAAATGTTAAAAATCCTCCTGTGTTGTAGGAGGACAAAACTCTTATAAAAACAGTTCAGTATTACTTAGACTTCATCCATCAGAATAAGAACTCACAAGATTGAAAAATGTCATGCTTGAGGACAGCCTCAGAAAACAGAAGTCAGTGTAGCTGTAGGGATGCTGCAATCCTCAGGTATAATACCTGCTGTAATTTGTTTTGATTCCTAAGAGAAAGACTGGTCCTTTTCAAATGTTGTGGTCCCTAATACTGAAGTTGATGCTGATGATATTTACCCATAGAAAAACAGAACAGTGGTGGGAAAGAGATTTAGAGAGTTCTGCATTTGTGAATCCTGTCAGCTTCCAAAGAAGCTGTGTTCTCACAATGCCTTGGGCTCAAAGCTAAACCTAGTGATCATGTTTAGAGCAATACTAACATATTTTTGAACAATGTCATTACTGATTACCTATTATACATTAAAAAATCAGAAACATTGCCTAGTTTTTACTAGAAATCTCTTATTTTTTCATTTGTTCTTTCTTCCCCTTCTCCTCTCATATTTTAGAACGGAATGATTGTCCATGTCCTTTCTGGCAAATGCATAGAAGCAGTGAAGAGTGAAGATGAAAAGGACTTGTTTTTGTCCGTATGTAACAAGAACACAAATCAGCTGTGGCAATTTGAACGTTCCCAAGGGCTACATCAGAGATAACTGCCAGGTCTGTGGGAAGATCAAGTCTCCAAAATCTAGCATTATTTCTCCTTGGGATTCAAGATATGAGCGTTTACTACAAGGAAAAGAAAGATGTTTGTGTTTGCTGCAGTATACAAGGAAGCTCGGAAGGCCCTCCTTCAAAAGCCTGGCTCAAACAGTTGCTGCTGGTTCCTGGCTTTTCAGCTCTAGCTAAAATTTCCATTATTCTGTATAAAAGGAATAAAGATACTGTGAGCATCAATAGGTTCTCAACTCTGCTACTGCAGAAAACAGTTCAGTTTACCATTTGAAGGAAATGTGTGAAACTGGCTGCCAGACAGCTTGTCTTCCAGCCTGTTCTGTGACATCTGAGGATACAGGAAAATGAATGTTAGGGAAACACTTGAAACTGTAAGAGGACATTAGCCAAACAGGAGGGGAATTTAATCCAGTTGTACAGTGCACTCGACTCATATGAAACAAAGTAAGTTTTATATGTATTAAAGTAGTAGATGCTTTCATGTGTAATAGCTAAAATCTTGTTTTCCAGCCTGAGCCAGATTTCTATCACCCGCAAGACAGCACAATTCATAAATTAGTACTTAATTAGGCACTAACTGCTTTAATTGCTTTGGAATACCAACAGTCCGCAGAGTTTGGCACACTCTTCCTTATATCCTTCTTCCAGAGTCTAACTGGATGGGATAATGAGACTGAATTATTAACAACTTTTTTGTTTCAGTTTTCATGAAAACTAAGAACAACTTTTAGAAAAACTTTTGTGGAATACAGAAGAAAACTGAAGCAGATTTGAGAGTAGACTGGCAGCTCCCCTGCTTATTGTGAAACTGAAAGTATCGGTAACATTCATTTGTTCTTATAAAGCTTTGGGATGAGCTCATTATTACTGCAGTGACAAAAGCGCTGGTTGGAAAAAGCAAAAGAAAAGAAATGACAGGTTTCAACACTGGCTATCTAGCAAGAAAATACTGATGTCTGCTTCTACTCACTTGCTGCCCACTGTACTAAATAAGTCTTCTACACTGTGACTTTTAGCCATGAAGATCTTTTAGATGGGTCTCCCAGCTGATCTGCAAAAGGTAACAACATTTTCTAAAGAAGCTTCTTCTGTAGGGTCTGCATCCCCACTGACCCCTCGTGCCTCACAGAGGTGGCTGAGAGTTCACTTCAGGTAATGAGAATGGTCTCAGTATGCACTAGCAAAGCAACTTCTATCCATATTTTGTCAGGGCATTTGCAATTTTGGAGTTAAAACAAGCAATGATGACAATTTCCAAGAGCCCTGTAGGATAGAAGAATGAAGATCTGGGAGTTTTCCCATGTCGGCTCCACACCTGATTTATTGCATAAAGCAATCATCTATACACATATTTATTAAGGGGAAAGGACATTGTTAATGAAACCTGATGTTGATTTTTTTTCAAGAGACGGAAAGAAAATCGCTTTCTTATAAAATGTACAGCATATTGTGTGAGCTCCAGACAAAGGAAGGAACCATACTCAGCTCAGAGTATTCCAGTCCCCGGCTCTTGGTTAACCGTAATACATTTGTTTCAAGCGTACAAAATTGACTACAACAGAAGACATGAGCAGCATCCTGTGTTACGTTGTCCAAAAAATTCCCCACTGAGGTCCCTCCTTGGTTTGAATACTGCAGTTGCCACATCATGTTCAGGCGCCACTCCAACCACTCTAATTACCACGCATGCTTTCTTTGCTAGCATCAGAACCCAATGCCATTTGCTGCTATGTCATTTAAAACTCCCCGTGACACTCTTGAAGATGCTTCAGTTTTTAACTGAAAGGATGGTAACAGAACAAGCGATATATGATCACTGCCAGATCTACAGTGAGAAAAGACACTCTAAAATCACAGAAAAGTTGAGTGAAATGCTGTTTTAATGAAATGTGATTCCTTTTTTTTTTTTTTAATTATGACAGATTTTTTAATTATGTATTATTTATTCTATTTTGGACTCTACACTGGGAATGTCATTCCTTCAGCATTTTGTTTTGTGTTTCAAAAGTGTTTGTACAAATATAACTGATCACAAGTGGAATTTATCATCATGAGAATGAAAATACTTTTGTTTAGAGAGGAAAAGTTTGGCATAAAATTTAAAAGCTGTGGAGATCCTCATCTAATACTAATTTTTAACAGAATTATAAAAGCCTAGAAAATAACGTTTGCTGTAGATATGTGTACAACAGAAAAATGTTACATCATATCTCTTCCAACAATAAAATTAAAACATATTGTGCCAAATGATTTAATGAATAATTACTACTGTACTTTCTGTGTTCAGTAACATAGTACATGTATGTTTGGTTGCCAAGGAGACTGCACTTCAGAGCACATGACAGAAAGGAGCTACTGCATGGTCCAAGGGGCCTCTGTATGGGGACAGCAAAGGGAGAGGGCTTGTGGGCCATATAACACAGAACACTTCCCTCTAATATAAACATAACCTGTTATGACACACCCCCACACACAAACCAACAAAACAAAGAGAAAACACCTATCTCCTGTTTTGCCTTGTTTCCTTCCTGTATGCTTTTAAGATTGGTTGGTTGGTTGTACCAACACCATTTTCCCATGGTAGCCATTTACTTTGCCTCTTTTGTCACATCTATGAACTAGATCCTTCTTCTCAAGTAGGTTTCACAGAGAGTTCAATAAAAGGTCTCTGTTCTGGGTGCCAGTTTATTTTCTTCACTACCGCACATTTTTCATACCACACAGACAGAAAGAGATGCTTTGAGCATCACAAAACCCGGAATTACTTTTAGCTCTTTATTTAGACAGGGACAACATTTCAGGTTCCTCTAATTCCCACTGACAGGAGAGAAATGTAATAACAAAATGTTTCAGGCAAAATGGCATAGAAGCGTTAACTCCCAAGACCTCTGCAGTAGAGCCTCAGGCGAGAGCAAAGGAATTCCAGCACAACAGGAACAAACGCCTTGTATTCTAACTATTCTAACCCCATCTTTTCTTTGAATTTGGCAGCCCAGGAATAATGAATGCTTTGAGCCAAACCCACCCATGAAGATGAGTTAAAAGGTCAGATTAAAGAACAGGTCACCTGTCTGGTGATGCTTACTAAGTAGCTGGGTTTACGCCTCTTCCAGCTAATTGGAAATAGAATACAAAGGTCTGAAGCATTACTTCACTTACTTTAAAATGTAGACCCAGTGATGCAGTCAGTACCAGCAGGAGCCTGGGGTTCATCCTGGTAGCTGAGGTGTCACCACTAGTATGGAGAAATGGAATCGCAGCATCTTAATACACACATTAACCTCAAGTTTCAACAAGGGGATGAACAGAGCAGCCTCCACACCAAATCCATTAGTACAGAACTGATCAGGGCATCTCTCAGTCCATGTGCAGTGCCTCCAGGTCCTTTGTGACTACAGATTTCTCCAGAATGGAACAGGGCTATGCTGAGGCAATCAAGGCAGCAGCCCAGATTTCTTTTCATGACATCTGGACAGCAAAGTGAGTGAGAGCTTTCAGTTTCCTTTTTTGCATCTTGTATCTCTTTTTATCTCCAGCAGTTTGATTCAGATTATAAAGATATCGGAGACTCTTACACAAGAGAGTCAAAAAAGAGCAAATGTGCAAATATTCTCAACTTCTCAGCTTACACTTTTAATCTATGCAAACCGCACTGTTTCTGCCCTCAGTAGAGCATACCAGTGCACAGTGAAATGTTTTGTTTCTATTCCTCTTCATTATGATATAATTGATGAATGCCTCCTTTTCCTTCTGCAGCACAGTGGCTGGTCTGCAGACAAGCCTCGAGTGACAATGCTTTCAGTTAGGCACCACTTAATGGTCTTAAAGAAACCCACCAACATCTTAGAGGGGGCCGATTTTACAGTCCTTTGCCTCATTTCTGTCAGTTGCAGGGGAAGAATTGGAATAGGACTACAGGGGAGTAGAATCTCTGCAAAGTGCAATCTCTGGCACACCATCCGCACAGCTTACAGGTGCTTTGTCACCAGGTGCTTTGGAATGGAGTACTGCTGAAACAACCTGCTTATGTGATAGGAGGCACAGTACTTTTGCTACCTTTCCAGCTACAAATGGTGGATTTTGTAAAACAGCAGCTCACTTGTAGATTATTATGCACAAGACACAGCAGAATTCTGATGACAGAGAACAGACACAGGTGTCAGGATTGTTAGTGAAGTTCTCTCTTTTGGCTTGAACCTAAATGATGCACAGATCAACCTAAAAGCTGAATGCATCATTCAGTTTCTAAGGAGCTGCACTGTGAACTTTGATAATACCATCATGATGCTTATTTTCACTGAAGCTAAGTTTGTGTTACAAATTCAGATGATGAAAATAATCATTCTTTTAAAATGTGTATTATATAAAACTACTGTAACCTAATTTGTATACTTTTTCAGAAGATCGTTAACATAATCTCCATTCTTTGCCATTTATTTACGACTTTCTCAGTCTTACAGACTGATAAGAATTAATCTAATAATGTCCTTTATGTTGTTATAGGCACAAATGAGTTTTAAGGGATTCTATCCTTTGGTTTTGAGTTTTTCAAAGCATTTATTTCTCAGCTTCTTAATATCCTATCCTATTATGGTTTAAACTGTTTTTTAGAGTCTTTTTCTCATCATTTTGATTTGACATTGACATGAAAAATTTCACCATGGATATGAAAGAAAATCAAACAGTATTTTGATGCATCAGTTCAGTTCTAAAGATTCCGAACATCAGATATAAAAACCCATGTACCGACCACTGGGAAGCTGCTTCAAGCACAATCTATCTTGTCAATCACTCTTTGCACATATGATTTGGGATTACTGAACAAACCAAAAGCTGTAGATAAATCAAAATGTTTAACGTGATATATTGCATTAATGCCTTCCTCTTTTTCTGTCCTTTTTATTAGCCTACGTTGCATGGAAATGTTTAGAAATCAAAAGCCAAGCAGCACACAGAGAGCCAGTTTCATAATCAGAGTATTTCAAGTGGGCAGATGCATCATGTCGATTAAAAATAAGGCTCACAGATAAAGCCTCATTGACCAAGTTGTCTATCTCATACACAAGCTTTTTGTCTCCTTCTCTCATTGGCATGTGTGTCACACCCCTGGAAAACTTCTCATCTGAGGAGCTGAGAGCTCCTTTAATCTACAAATCAGTCAACAGAATCTGAAACATCACTTATCTGACTGAGCCATGAGTGCTTGTGCTTACTGTAGCAGAAGTCCCTCTTCAAGGCAGTTTTCCATTGATTCCTTTCCACATAGAAGCAAAGCAAGCACCAGTTTCTTAGTGGAAAAACCTTGATCAGTCAGTCATGCCCGTGTAGATAGGCACACACACAGCCTTAAGAACAGAGGCTGGTGCTGATGCTATGGAAATAACTTCTGAGTTTCATTTAAACAATGGAGTGCCTGAGCGCCAGCTCCTGCCTCATGCGTGCGGCCAGAACTGTACTCTGAAGGTTCCCGGTGCCAAGAACAACTCTCATATTGGTGATGAGAGGGAAGGGTGAAATAAAATAGGTCTTGAACCTGAAAAATAACTTGATAAGCAAAATGAGTACAACGAGAGCATAACTTACTAATTACAAGAAAATAGCATCTTTTCTGAAAGACATTTTCAACATTTTCATCCAACATGAGACATTGTAACACAATGCTGAGGCTTGGCAGAGGATGGCAGTTCCTTTTGCAGAACTTCCAAGGTCTCTGAGTTCAGTTTGGTTTCAGTACAAGGAACAAGAACCAGCTTCCTTTGCAAAGAGGAGCAGAGCTGGGATTCTAATTGGAGGTGCAATGAGAGGTGGCCACGTTGCCTACAGCCTGCTGTCAGGCTCTGTCTCCTCCTCGGCCCATCACAGTGAAGAACATTTGCCTCTGGGATGTTTTACTTTCAACAAGCAGGCAAATCTTGATAAAACTTGGTTTGCTTGAGTTTTCTTAGCTATCTCAATTGAAGTTGTTAGTAACAATTGCGTGCCAGCAAAGACTGCAGGCTCAGCAGAAAGAGGAAAATCAATATTCATTTTATAAGAGGGAGAAATAACTGAGGGAAATAGAAAATGAGAAAAGCTGAATTCAATTTCAGCTTCCAAGTACATCCATCTATTGATTTTACAGCACTGGAGGACAGCAGAAGAGCCTAACAAGGCCTCAACTATAAGAGCAACCCTAGGTTTGTGTTGCAAATGCTGGCTCCTGCTGCAGCACCTGGCAGGGAAAGCTTTTCTCTACGTTTTCATGTGTTCAGGCCATATGTACTCTCCTTTGTTCTCCCCTGCACCTGGAGGGATTTTCATTCTCCCTGTTTGCAAAAGCAAGCTCTGGAAGGGAAAGGACAAAGAAGGAGGTGGGGGATTAAGGACCCAGAACCAAGTCCTCAAAGCTGTTTCAGCTGATGGCAGCAGCCCAGCTGTTTAATACCTTGGCATCTGCCTCCCTCCCTGTTTTCCATATCACTTCACTGATCAGGAAAACTTGGGTAGCCCCAGAGCCTGCCTCTGCAGCTCCTACATGGAGTGTTATGTCATGCATACGGGCGGCACTACAAATTGTCAGCGCTCTGCTGAGATGCGAGAAGAGCCCACCTCACCTCCTCTGCATGTGGCAGGAAGGCATGAAAACTACTCACTGGAAGCTGAGATGATCCTGCACCCCACAGGCCGGGTGCTGCTCCTCCAGTCTGCCCTGTGCTACTCTATGGCTCACTGCAGGTTTGGAGAGCTGGCACGCGGGGTCACTTTGTGAGAACACTCTAGTGTCAAATACGTGTGTGTTGTGCCTGTCATCATTATTTTCAGGACCTCTAGTGGCAGAAATAACTGTTTGTAGAAAAAATCATATTGGAAAGCTCTTTACATGAGAACAAGACATGAAATATCAGGATGGCTGTGAACTCCATCCAGCCAAGAATGAATGTCAAAATGCCATTTCTTTAATTAACATTCTGGGTTTTCTCCAGGAAATTATCTCATCTTCCCCTTTCTTATGCAGAGTACTGCAAAATAACAAACCCATTTATGGA